>NC_134490.1:104484991-104509991 GCF_040206685.1 Ascaphus truei
CTGACTGGCGCACGCACACAAACCCTGACTGGCGCACGCACACAAACCCTGACAGCCGCACGCACACACCCTGACTGACGCACGCACACACCCTGACTGACGCACGCACACACCCTGACTGACGCACGCACACACACTGACGCACACACACACTGACGCACACACACACTGACTGACTGACGCACGCACACACACACACACACACTGACTGATTGACGCACTGACTGACACACACACATACATACTGACGCACGCACACAACCCCTCACAGCCGCATGCACACAACCCCTCACAGCCACACGCACACATACACAGACTGACGCGCGCACACACACACACACACTGACTGCTGCACACACACCCACTGACTGCTGCACACACACACACTGACTGCTGCACACACACACACACACACACACACACACACACTGACACACACACACACACACTGACACAAACAAACACACACACACACACTGACTGACACACACACACTTACTGACGCGCGCGCGCGCACACCCCCACACCCACACACTTACTGAATGACTGACTGACTGCCGCACGCACACACTGACTGACTGAGGCACACACACACGCACACACTGACTGTGTGTGTGTGTGCGTCAGTCAGTCTGTGTGTGTGTTTGTGTTTCTGCGTCAGACTCACTGACGCGCGCGCACACACACTGACTGACTGACGCACACACAATGACTGACGCACACACACTGCATGAAGCTGTAAAGGAGGGAGGGGGGGAACTGGATTGATGTGAATGGGGGACAAACAGAGAGAGGGGGAGGGGTGAGGAGAGAGAGAGGAGCGGGAACATTACATCCCGGGCAACGCCGGGTCTCTCAGCTAGTATAAAATAAACGTAAAGAGAGGGTGCATACCATTCAATGATGGATACAAAAAAAGGAACAACAGGACAGTCACTCTTATACTCCCAGAAAGTGAATATATATATCATTTACGTGAATCACTATCCGTATTTGAAGTGTGTGTGTATATAAATATATATATACATACAAATGAGCATACAGTAATATTTCCATTTGCTATTTGCCTTGCTATGGAGGGTTTTTGTCACTTTTTTACTCACATAACTTCACATATACATACATATATAATATATAATATATATATATATATATATATATATATATATATATATATATATATTATATATTATATATGTATGTATATGTGAAGTTATGTGAGTAAAAAAGTATATATATATATATATATATATATATATGCAGTGGAAGTGTATTGTGTGTATTTACCTACACACTCACTCCACATTTCAGTAACATACATATACATCTAAATAATATTCACATATACACGTTTGCTATAAATGGAATTATTACAATTTTTACATTATATACACGTGCAATGAATGGAATAAACACTGTAATAAGTTTGAAATCGCCTATCCGAGCTGCTATGCATGGCTGATCCCTTTTCTCCAGCTTCCTTGAATGTACTACTGTATGAGGAAGATCATGTGACCAGATGCTAGTGCACGTTTAGAGAGAGGGAGGGCAGTGCTGACAAAGGGGTGTGCCTGGGTTTGTGACAGGCCATGAAGGGGCAGTGCCTAAGCAAATGCTTGTTAAAATAGAATACAAGAAAATTGGTCTTTCAAAGTTGTTTTTTTAAAAACCGAAAATGCTAAAAGTATTTTTTCTTACTACAGAACTGATTTATTAAAAAAAACACACATGCAGGATATAGACTGAACTGCAGCTTTAAGTACACTCACTTTAAGTACACTCGCGAGTAAGTACATGTCGCCCAATAGGCAAACGGCAGCTCACGCATGCGCCTGTCAGCACATCCTGAACAGCAATACCGGCTCCCTACCTGTACCGAAGATGTGCGCAAGAAGGGACACTATAGAGTCTGTTACACATGCGTTATTTACATCAGTTATGCACGTATATGACATTTGCAGTACAGTACATGCATCGATAAGTGGAAAAAAGGTAGTGCTTCACTTTAAGTACATTTTCGCTTTACATACATGCTCCGGTCCCATTGCGTACGTTAATGCGGGGTATGCCTGTAATACACTATGGGGCATGCGCTTCTGCTTTTTGTTTGTTTTTTAGATCTGTTTGGGAATTGGTCTACTCCACAGAAGCAGCTCAAGACCCCAAGATAGATCTGGGCCACCTATCCGATATCCTTATTTGAAACACTGAGACCTTTTGTTGTGTTGTTACACACCTTTATTGCTTAGAATTTACAATCACTGTACATCTTTTTAGCGCTGATTAGTAATCCACCATTACATTTTCATGTTGCAGCACGCATCAGCTGACGTTGAGAAAATGATACTTGGGAACAAATGTGACGTGAATGAAAAACGACAAGTTTCCAAAGAGAAGGGGGAGAAGGTAGGAGTACAGTGCAGAGCTGATTGCACTCCCGTGGGAATTAAGTCATTTGACGTGCAACAAATCACACCAGAACTGGCCAACAGTTGCAAATGCATTTTTTCCTTAAAAGAACTGGACAGCTATTTACGCAATATATGTAACTTTGCGCTTAATTTTCATTTGGGAAAAAGCTACTTGGCTAGTCAAATTGTATACAGAGTTTCTATCTGGAGTTCTAGTATACAGAGTTAAAAGAAAACAAAAAAAATAAACCTAAATTAAAATAGTTTTGGAATAAATAATCATGTGTGCCATATGTTTTTCATACACTCGTTACCAGTTTCGTCTTTTAGTAAAGGTTAGGGACTATGGCACTAGCCCAACCGTAACATTACATTGTCTGTATACTAGAAGTCTCAATATCGGTAACTTTATACTCATTCACAGCGACACAAATTCCATCCCAGATCTTTAGCCCCGTAAATTGCCTAACTTTCCCTGTTCTACTTAAATAAAAATTAAAAACCTGCGACTATGGCTGCTGGGGTTACCAATAGAAATTCTCGACATCATCTGGAGAGAGCCCCGATACTGAAACCATTTTACTTCATCTGGCTAGCATCTTAAAAAATAAAGCATTTGGCATTTATAAGCCATAGGGTATAAATTATATAAGGACTTTCAGGCTACAACTCGCAGTGATCCAACAAAGCAGCCATGAAAGACCATGGAGCTTTCAAAGCAAGAAAGGTATCAAGTGGTAGAGAGGCACAGAGTAGAGCTGTACAAGAAAATTTCAAAGGTGCTTATTATCCCTCTTAGCACAGTGAAGTCCATCATTGAGAAGTGGAAGATGCATCATACTACCCAGATCAGATTGCCTTCCCAAACGGAGCAGCCGGGCAAGCAGGTAATTGGTTCGGGATGTCACTCTGAAGCCAAGCATGACCTTTGAGAGATCTGCAAAATTCTCTAAGATGGGAGTCACTGTTTACACACAAACAATAAGCCAGTCCCTTCAGAGAGCTGGCCTGTGGATGGGTGGCAAGAAAGAAGTCCTTATTCAAAATTATCTTAAATCATGTATGGAGTTTGCGAAAAAGCATTTAAATGATACTGGAGATGTGGAAAAAGGTTTTGTGGTAACACAGGACAAAAATGTAACTTTTTGGTCTAAATTCCCAGCGTTATGTCTAGCGCAAGCCCAACACTGCACATCACCCGGTCAACAACATCCCAACTACAGATGCAGCTTTATGGTTGTCCGTGCTACGGCACCGTGCTTTCTTCATCTGTGCTTGCGGAGTCCCAGTAAGGAGACTTATGGCCAACCGGGATTTGCGTTGTGTGAATCCTATCGGGCTGCACCTGTCTGTAAGAGATGCGCAGTAAGAGTGATACAGAATCAGTCACTCAACCTGCGCACCTCTTACCGGCGATCACACAGCTTTTATTTTAATTACACAGAATTTAATCAGTGCGTCTCCGGAGCTGAAACGCATTAATTTCAGACTCTGGGACACCCTGCTTCCCGAATTACAGGCCCGGTTATTTGTTGCCGGTATCCCCACCATGTTTATATTTTCCTGCGCCACGGCCCACGTGACTGGGACATTTAAACAATGCCGGGAGATACCGACACCCCATGATGGGGCCTGTAACTCGGGAAGCAGGGAGTCCGAGGCTGAAAATAATGCGATCTAGCTCCGGAGACGCACTGCTTCAATACTGTGGTTGGCAAAATAAAAGTAGCGACTAGCAATGAAGGGGTTAAGCCAGACCTGAAATCAATGCGGTTCTGCTCCGTAGACTCCTTGCTCTCGCACACTAGTAGTCAAAGGCAATGAAGGGGTTAAACTTGAATAGCCTGGTTTATTGGGGGTAGAGGGGGTGAGTGAAGGGGGTAGATGCCCCATGGTGGGTGGTTAACTGTACCGGTAAGGTGGCATGTGTTAGCCCCTTCATTACCTTAGCGGTAGTAACACCCTCTTTCTCCCCCCACCACCCCAACACAATACAATAATGGGCAATATCCGTATTATCCAAATCTGGATAATAGCGCATTTGCCCATTAAAAAAAATAAAACATAACCAAAATATTACCCAGCATATAGTAAATTAAAGTTTTATTTACCCCTGCCAGGATTAAGGCCGTTCTCGCGTTCAGTGGTCACCGACCGTAAAATAAAAAATAAATAACTACTGAACTACAACCCCTTAATCATCTTCGTGGTTATTAACGATTATGGTAATTAAAGGGTTAATGCTCCCCACCCAGGGTTTAACCACCCTCCCTGGGACAACTACCTCCACCCCCTCTACCCATTGTCAGTGGTAAGCCATGCCCATATTATGAGCATGGATTGCCACAATAACAATGAATGGGCAATGTTACAAAAACAAGCACCAAATACCATACATTACAGTTAAATAAAAACAAGCATTTGACAATAAAATCATTGGTTGATTGTGACTGGTAAGCCATGCCTGAAACATGCATGGATTTCCACAATGACAATAAACGTGCAACCTAAAAAAAAAAAATAACAAAAAATAGTATACAGTACATGACAATTAAATTAAAAAAACATTTGCTCAAAAATGCATTACTTGTCGCTGTGCTTATCTATGCCCTGAAACGGGTATAGATAAACACATATGCAGCCAATGGGGATCCGAAAAAATAAATACACAATTGTATTTTATTTAATCAATGTGTTTGCCGGTATTCACCCTCATCCTACTGCGGCACAAACTCTTGACCCGTGAAGCAATTCTCTTCAGCAGCCTTGTGTGCAGAAGTCCATGATCCTCTGTTGATTGCAGAGGAGGCCTGGGTGAGGAGTCTTCTTTCCATTCTTTTCTTTATATCCAAGGGTCCCGGAGATGTTAATCCGACTGCTTCTTCGGCTCAAATGAGACGTGACAGGCCTTATAGAAGGCCTGTGACGTCACATTTGATTGACAAATAGTACAACCCCAATCTGATTTTGGTCGGTGTACAATGTTACAGCTTAAATATTTTTAAAGGATGTGACGTCATCAAAAAGGGAGAGAAGCCTGCCAATCGGGTAGCATGCATACCTTGCTTTTTGATGACGTCACATCACTCCAAAAAAGGATAGGCATCACATGGTTTATCAATCCGATTGTTTGTGTACCATGTGATAGCATCCATTTGTTGTTCTAGGGACGTCATCTTAAAGTGAGGGAAGCATCTGCCACCTCATTTGCTTCCATAGTTACATATAGTTACATAGTAGATGAGGTTGAAAAAAGAATTCCGTCCATCAAGTTCAACCTATGCTAAATTTAGACAACAGATACTTTATCCTATATCTATACTTATTGATCCAGAGGAAGGCAAACAAAAAACTCCATTAAGGGAAAAAATTAATTCCTTCCTGACTCCAAGAATTGGCAATCGGATTAATCCCTGGATCAACATCCTTCCCATGTATACTTATTTGGTATATCCCTGTATACCTTTCCCAACTAAAAAGATGTCCAACCTTTTTTTGAACAAATCTATTGTATCTGCCATCAGTCTCCATAGGTAATGAATTCCACATTTTAACTGCCCTTACTGTAAAGAACCCTTTCCTTTGTTGCTGGTGAAATTTCCTTTCCTCCAACCTTAAGGGATGGCCCCGAGTCCTTTGTACTGCCCGTGGGATGAATAGTTCTTTTGAAAGCTCCTTGTATTGTCCCTGAATATGTTTGTATAGAGTTATCATATCCCCTCTTAGACGCCTCTTTTCTAATGTAAATAAATCTAATTTAGCTAGCCTCTCCTCATAAGTTAGAATGTCCATCCCCTTTATTAATTTGGTGGCTCTTCTCTGCACTCTCTCTAGTTCCATAATGTCTTTTCTTAGGATTGGCGCCCAAAATTGTACTCCATATTCAAGGTGTGGTCTTACTAATGCTTTGTAAAGGGGCATAATTATGTTTACTTCCCTTCCATCCATTGCCCGTTTGATGCAAGATAAGATCTTGTTTGCCTTTGCAGCTACTGCATGACATTGGGCACTATTGCTAAGCCTGCTGTCTACAAGCACTCCTAAATCCTTCTCCATCAAGGATTCCCCCAATATATCTCCATTTAATTTATAAGTCGCCTTTTTATTCTTGTATCCCAAATGCATAACCTTACATTTATCTGTATTAAACCTCATCTGCCATTTACCTGCCCACATTTCCAGTCTCTCCAAGTCCTTCTGAAGAGAAATTACATCCTGCTCTGATTCTATTACCTTACACAATTTAGTATCATCAGCAAAGATGGAGACTTTGCTCTCGATCCCAACCTCAAGGTCATTAATAAACAAGTTAAAAAGCAGGTGTCCCAGTACCGATCCCTGAGGTACTCCACTCACGACTTTAGCCCAACCTGAAAAAGTTTCATTTATGACAACCCTCTGTTGTCTGTCCTTTAACCAGTTTTCAATCCAGGTGCATATATTATTACTGAGTCCAACTTTCTTTATTTTGTACACCAACCTCTTGTGTGAAACCGTATCAAAAGCCTATGCAAAATCTAAGTAGACCACATCAACTGCATTACCCTGGTCTAAATTCCTACTTACCTCCTCAAAGAAACAAATAAGGTTAGTTTGGCAAGATCTATCCTTCATAAATCCATGCTGACTATTTCTAATAATTTTGTTTTCCATTAGGTATTCCTGAATATTATCCCGTATTAAACCTTCAAGTAGTTTCCCTACTATTGAAGTCAGGCTTACAGGTCTGTAATTTCCCGGTTGTGATCTAGCTCCCTTTTTAAATATAGGCACCACATCTGCTTTACGCCAATCTTGTGGTACTAAGCCTGTGGAAATGGAGTCCTTGAATATTAAATATAATGGTTTGGCTATTACTGAGCTTAACTCCTTGAGAACTCTTGGATGTATGCCATCGGGGCCAGGTGCCTTATTTACTTTTATTTTTTCAAGTCGCTTATGAACTTCGTCCTCAGTTAACCAATTGTTCATTAATATGGAGGTTGTGGCTTCCTCCTGCGGCACTACTATTGAACTTGATTCTTCCCTGGTAAACACAGAGGCAAAGAATTTGTTTAATACCTCAGCTTTTTCCTTATCTCCAATAATCTGCCTACCCATCTCACACTGAAAGGGTCCTATATTTTCTTTTCTCATTTTTTTGTTATTAAGGTACTTAAAGAACTTTTTAGGGTTGACCGTACTTTCTATTGCAATCTATTTTTCATTATCCATTTTTGCTAATTTAATTGCCCTTTTGCAATTTTTGTTACATTCCTTATAATTCTGATATGATGCGTCTGTCCCTTCTGACTTAAAGAATCTAAACGCCTTCCTCTTCTTGTCCATTTCCTCTCCTACCTGTTTATTTAGCCACATTGGTTTTGACTTATTTATTTTATACTTATTACTCAAGGGTATATACTGATAAGTGTGCTTTTCTAACAATGTTTTAAAGACTGCCCATTTATCTTCTACATTTTTCCCTGCAAAAACATCATCCCATTGTATTACATGTAGATTAGACCTCAGTTTATTAAAATCTGCCTTTCTAAAGTTTAAGGTCTTTGTTGAACCCAAGTAATCTGTTTTTTGATAATTTATTTCAAATGATACCATGTTATGATCACTGTTACCCAAATGTTCCAGGACTTGAATATTTGTTATTACTTCTACATTGTTTGATATGACCAAATCCAGAACTGCCCCTCTCCTGGTTGGTTCCTCAATAATTTGGGTCATATAATTGTCTTTAAGCACCCCCAAAAACCTGTTTCCTTTTGTTCTAATGCTAATCTCATTGCCCTAGTCTATGTCTGGATAATTAAAATCCCCCATTATGCAAACATGACCCAGTTTTGGTGCCTTCTCCATTTGCAAAAGTATTTTAGCTTCCTCAATCTCACAGATATTTGGTGGTTTATAGCATATTCCCACAAACATTTTCTTTATACTTTTACCCCCACTGCTAATTTCTATCCACAAAGTCTCTACATTTTCATCATTCCCTTCATAGACATCATCCCTTATAATAGGTTTTAGATCCGGTTTAACATATAAACATCCTCCACCTCCCATTCTATTTGTTCGATCCTTCCCGAAAAAGAGAATAACCCTCTAAATTAACTGTCCAGTCATGAGTTTCATCCCACCATGTTTCAGTAATGCCTATGATATCATACTGCTCTCTTGCAGCTATTAATTCAAGCTCCCCCATTTTATCTGTCAGGCTTCTTGCATTAGCAAGCATGCATTTCAGGTTTTTTTTAGCCTGTACTATTATCTTATCTGCTCCTTCCTTTCTGCGCCCACTTTGTTTAGTCTTTAGAAGTTTTCTAGTATTATCTGTATTTACTATGGGTGTCTCACTGCTTGTCAAACTTGCACTTGCCCCCATTCTACCTCCATACCACCTTGTATCCTCATCTATTCCATTTAGTTCATTATCTGTTTCATTCCCCTCCCCCCTCCATCCTAGTTTAAAATCTCCTCCAACCTTTTTAGCATTCTCCCCCCTAGCACAGAAGATCCCTCTTCATTGAGGTGCAATGCGTCCCTAGAATATAGATGGCACCTCTCAGAAAAGGAGTCCCAGTGCTCTAAAAACCCAAACCCCTCCTTCCTACACCACTTTCTTAGCCATGCATTAACCTCCCTGATCTCTGACTGTCTCCCTGCGGTAGCGCATGGCACTGGTAGTATTTCAGAAAATACTACCTTGGAGGTCCTTGCCTTAAGCTTTTGGCCTAGATCCCTGTAATCATTTTTTAGGACCCTCCATCTTTCTCTAACTTTGTCATTGGTGCCAACATGTACCAAGACCGCCGGGTCAATCCCAGCCCCCCCCCAACAATCTGTCTACCCGATCCGCAATGTGCCGAACCCGAGCACCCGGGAGACAACAAACTGTTCGGTTCATGCGGTCCTGGCAACAGATTGCCCTATCTACCTTCCTAATAATGGAGTCCCCTACCACCACAATCTTTCTTTGTATCTGAGCATCCTGAGTCCCCACTGTGCTGGGGGAACTATTCCCCTGGCTGCTAGAGGAATTAGTCTCCCCCAGCCTTGCCATTTCTGCCCCAACATTCCCAATATCTTCACTCAACATGGCAAATCTATTGGGATGTGTCAGCTCAGAAACGACCTGCCTCTCCCTATTGCCCTTGCTTCCCCTTCTAACTGTCACCCAGCTACCCACCTGCTCACTAACGGCAACCAAGCTACCTACCTGCTCCTCACTAACAGCGCCACCATCTGCATCACCTCCCTTTTAAGATGTCACATGGTACACCAACCATTTGGGTTACATAGTAGATGAGGTTAAAAAAAGGCATACGTCCATCAAATTCAACCTATGCTAAATTTAGACAACAGATACTTTATCCTATATCTATAGTTCCTTATTGATCCAGAGGAAGGCAAACAAAAACCCCAGTGTCATATCATCCAATGATCTCATAAGAGGAAAAATTAATTCCTTCCCGACTCCAAGAATTGGCAATCTGATTATTCCCTGGATCAACATCCTTCCCATGTTTACTTATTTGGTATATCCCTGTATACCTTTCCTTTCTAAAAAGATGTCCAACTTTTTTTTTTTTTTAACATCTATTGTATCTGCCATCACAGTCTCCATGGGTAATGAATCCCACACTGTAACTGCCCTTACTGTAAAGAACCCTTTCCTTTGTTGCTGGTGAAATCTCCTTTCCTCCAACCTAAAGGGATGACCCAAGTCCTTTGTACTGCCCTTGGGATGAATAGTTCTTTTGACAACTCCTTGTACTGTTCATGAATATATTGGTATATGGTTATCATATCCCCTCTTAAATGCCTCTTTTTTTTTTTTAATGTAAATAAATCCAATTTAGCTAGCCTCTCCTCATAAGTTAGATTGTCCATCCCCTTTATTAATCTGGTGGCTCTTCTCTGCACTCTCTAGTTCGAGAATGTCTTTTCTAAGGCGTGGTGCCCAAAATTGTACTCCATATTCAAGGTGTGGTCTTACTAATTGTTTACTTCCCTTTCATCCATTGCCCGTTTGATGCAAGATAAGATCTTGTTTGCCTTTGCAGCTACTGCATGACTTTGGGTACTATTGCTAAGCCTGCTGTCTAAAAGCACTCCTAAATCCTTCTCCATCAAGGATTCCCCCAATTTATCCCCATTTAATTTGTGCCTGTTTATTCTTGCTTCCCAAATGCATAACCTTACATGTATCTGTATTAAACCTCATGTGCCATTTACCTGCCCACGTTTCCAGTCTCTCCAAGTCCTTCTGAAGAGAAATTACATCCTGCTCTGATTCTATTACCTTACACAATTTAGTATCATCAGCAAAGATAGAGGATTTTGGGTGTACCATTTGTCAATCAGATGTCATGTTTCATTTGAGCCGAAGAAGCCGTCGGACTAACATCTCCGGGACCCTTTGGATTGCAAAGAATAAAAGAAAGGACATAACTTCTCACCAGTGCCCCATTGCAATCAACAGAAGATCATGGTCTTCTGCGCATCAGGCTGTTGAGCAGCATTGCGTCATGGGTCAAGAGTTGGTGCCGCAGTAGGATGAGGACGGTGAATTCTGACTGGTAAAAAAAAACACATTGTCTTTTATTAAATTGTAAATAAGTACAACTTTTAATTTACTATATGCTGGATGGGTTATGTTTTATTTTTTAAAGGGCAAATGTGGATAACTGCGATTTTATTTATTTTTTCCCATTACTGTATGTAATGCACCCCGTAACGAGGCCTGTAATTCAGGAAGCAGGGGGTCCCTGGGGCTGAAATTAATGCGATTCAATTCCTGAGAAACCCTGCTTCAATACTGTTCTTAAAATAAAATAACAGCAGTGCGATCTCCTGTTAGAAGTGCATGGGTAGAGTGACTGATTCAGTCTAACTTTTTTATTGCACGTCTCTTACAAACAGGTGCAACCAGGTAGAATTCACACAGCGCGAGTCCCATTAAGGGGCAGAGAATGCCGATGGGCCATTACCGACTGCTAAGCGGTGCCCTGTGGACTGTAAAGGCATTTAATACGGTTGGCCAGCACATAATCACAGCCTCGCGACCGACCATAGCACTGCATCTGTATGGAGTATGGTGGTGGCAATATCATGTTATGGGTGTAAGGATTCAGGAGTCACGCCGCTCGCGGCGTGCTCCTCACTCACCTGCAGCCCTGCCAGGGTCTCCCGTGGCTCACACGGATTCCTCCTCTAAGATGCCGAGCTCCGTTTCCCTTGTGCGCGCGCGCGCACATCAGTTCCCTTCTTCTGCCCTCGGTTCAGGGCGTGTGCCCGCGCACGCATCCACAGGCGCACCCACACTGAGGCGCGGCCACACAGAGGCGCACCAGCCTCTTAAAGGCACAGTACCCTTTTCCAATGCTGCAATTCAATACACCAATTCTTCTAGGATCTATAGCTCCTCCTCCAGGAACTCATCTAGACCTATCCCTGTCTCAGCCTGGCCCATTCACACACCCCCACCTTGCTACTCTGCCATTGGACCCTCTTGCCTATATATACCCTGCAGCTTCATTAACTCGTCGGCTGAGCATAGAACCAGTTGTTCTCATCACTCTCTGCCTCCCTAGTCCTGTCTTGTCCTATCTTGTTTTGCAGTCTTCCTCGTGTACCGAACCGGCTTCCGCTACGTCTACCTGCACCTCTGGCATCCTGAACTCGGCATACGGCAACACGACTCTCCGCACCTCTGGCATCCCGATCTCGGCAAGCGGTAAACGACAACGTCCCTCTCTCTAACCCCGGACTTGGCAAACAGCACCCTCTACCATCCGTACCTCTCCTGCCCCGATCCAGACTTCCAGACCACTCTACTCTCAAGACGTGCCCTCGTGGCTGTGGGTGGCGTTCTATCCTATCCCACCTCAGCACCGCGGTCCCGTCTCGTTTGTGATGAGCACGCCCTGACATTATGCTCAGCTCTACAAACATGGACCTCGCTGAGGTGGAGCGCACTTTAAATGCCCATACAAATCTCTTTACCAGGCTAGAGACTTATCTGGAACAAGCTGATAGACGAATGGATACGTTACAGCAAAGCGTTCATTCCCTTACCCTTCAAGTCCGAACTCTCAGTCGACAACCCTCACCCGTGGCTTCCACAACTTCCGCAACCGCTTTTCCAGCACCTCCGTTTGCTTTGGAACCTCGTATTCCGGCCCCCAAACACTATGCCGGGGATCCCCAAGGATGTAGGGGCTTCCTTAACCAATGCCTCATCCAATTTCGACTCTCGCCCTCTCGTTTTGTCTCTTCTGTCTCCAGGGTCGGCTATATCGTGGCTCTTCTCATCGACGAGGCGCTGGCATGGGCTTCTCCCATCTGGGAACAACAAGGTCCTCTCACACAGGACATCGATCTCTTCGTCGAGGAGTTCCGAAGAGTCTTCGACACCCCTGCACGGCAATTAACGGCAGCATCGTCTCTTCATCACATAACCCAGGGAGATCGACCCGTCGCCCGGTACCCCGTGGAGTTCCGCACACTTGCTGCTGAGACGGGATGGAATAATGAAGCTCTATCTTCAGCGTTTTGGCAAGGTCTGTCGGCATCCCTAAAGGATGAGCTCGCAGCGCGGGAACGCCCCACTGACCTAGAGGATTTGATCGGTCTGTGCGTTCGAGTGGACCAGCGTCTGCAGGAGCGGAGGACCGAACGTTCTCGTTACCGTCAACGGGTTTCAAGGCATCTTGCTCCATCGTTCATGGCGCCTTCACCTTCTTCCGGGGACGTCCCGGAACCTATGCAGTTGGGAGGTAACAAGCTGTCAGCTGCCGAAAAACAACGTCGACGCAATGCCGGTCTCTGCATGTACTGTGGCAATCCCGGTCACTTATTACCCCAGTGTCCCCACAAGCCGGGAAACGCCAACTCCCAATGAAACCCCGGAGAGTTTCATTGGGAATACTGACACTTTCTCCCATCAGCAAAGACGTCCTTCCCACCAGGATAATGTTGCCAGTAACACTGTCTGGAGAGGGGTTTCACACTCAAGCACGGGCGTTCATTGACTCCGGTTCCGCAGGCAATTTCATCGATGAGACCTTTTCTAGACGGATCAATATTCAATTTATCAATAAGATGACGCCAGTAGGTCTGGAGGCCATTGACGGTCGACCTCTACAGCCGGCATTCATCACGCTACTGTCGGTGCCTCTCCTATTGCAGTTCGTCGACAGTCATACAGAGATCATTACCCTCGATGTTATCCACACTCCCTCTGCTGAGCTGATTTTGGGTCTTCCTTGGCTTCAACTCCATAATCCTTGCATCGACTGGACGGATCAGGAACCCATCCAGTGGGGTGCTTCTTGTGCCAAGACATGTACCCGGATTTTCCAGAAGATTGGTGGGTTGTCTACCCTGCCAGAGAAGGTCGACTCCCTACCTTCTGTGTATTTGGATTTCCGAGATGTGTTCGACAAAGCACGTTCCGAGGTTCTACCTCCGCACCGTTCTTTCGACTGTCCTATTGACCTACTACCCGGGGCACATCTTCCCAGAAGACGATCCTATCCTCTCTCTCTCCCAGAGACTAAAGCCATGAACATTTACATTGCAGAGAATTTAGAGAGGGGTTTCATCCGAAAGTCTTCTTCTCCAGTCGGAGCAGGCTTCTTTTTCGTCAAAAAGGACGGTTCTCTTCGTGCATGTATAGACTATCGGGGTTTGAATAACATCACACGCAAGAACCGCTACCCACTGCCCTTGATACCAGAACTCTTCGACCGTCTTCAGGGAGCAACTATCTTTTCTAAATTGGATTTAAGAGGTGCCTACAATTTAGTAAGGATACGTGAGGGGGACGAGTGGAAGACTGCTTTTAACACCCATGACGGCCACTATGAATACCTGGTCATGCCGTTCGGTCTGTGCAACGCACCAGCAGTCTTTCAGGATTTCGTCAATGAGATTTTTCGGGACATTCTGAACAAATTTCTTATCGTCTACCTAGATGACATCCTAATCTTTTCTAAATCAACTCAAGAACACATCAAACACGTTCAACAGGTGCTGTTACGCCTCCGGGAGAACCATCTCTTTGCGAAATTGGAAAAATGTCAGTTCCATCTCAAGTCTGTGGCATTTTTGGGATACGTTATCTCTGACACCGGATTTAATATGGATCCAGAGAAACTTAAAGCTATTTTGGACTGGCCCCGTCCAACCACCCTCAAAGCCGTGCAACGCTTTCTAGGTTTTGCAAACTATTATCGGCGCTTCATTCACAATTTTTCTTCTACGGTATCTCCCATAACTGCTCTCACGAAGAAGGGTGCTGATCCCTCATCATGGTCTGAGGCCGCCATACGGGCATTTAATCTTCTGAAAAAGGCTTTTGTGTCTGCCCCTATCCTCACCCACCCAGATCCTAAACTTCCATTTACCGTGGAGGTAGATGCCTCTGACATCGGGGCTGGGGCTGTCTTGTCCCAAAGGACATCTCCCTTAGCCAGACTACACCCATGTGCCTTCTTCTCGAAGAAATTTTCGTCCGCAGAACGGAATTACGATGTCGGGAACCGGGAGCTTTTGGCGATCAAGTTGGCATTAGAAGAGTGGAGACACTTCTTAGAAGGTACGGAGACACCCATAACCATACTCACAGACCATAAGAACCTTCTCTACCTAGAAGGGGCACGTCGTTTGAGCTCTCGGCAAGCCCGCTGGGCATTATTTTTTTCATGATTTAATTTTCTCATCTCCTTCATTCCTGGCTCCAAGAATCTAAAGGCGGACGCCCTGTCTCGACAGTTCCTTGCAGAGGACAAGTCTGAAGAGCAGCTAGAGACAATTATTCCCTCTAGATGTATCCTGTCCGCCAACTCCTTTGATATTATGGACAAGATTCAATCCGAGCAATCACAGACTCCGATGGGGCTCAAGGTTCCGGAGGGAAGACTCTACACGGCACCCCAACACCGCAAAAGGGTTCTCGAGTGGTGCCATTCCTCTAAATCGGCAGGACATCCAGAGATACGGAAAACCAACGACCTTGTTCAACGTACCTTCTGGTGGCCAGAGAGGGCTAAGGATGTGGAGGAGTTTGTCAAAGCGTGTGGCACTTGCGCTCGCAACAAAGTACCCCGGGTCAGACCAGCAGGTCTTCTTCCTTTACCCATTCCAGACCATCCCTGGAACCATATTTCTATGGACTTCATTGTAGAGCTTCCAGACTCCAAAGGGAAGAATACGATTCTTGTGGTTACTGATCGTTTTTCCAAACAGACGCACCTTGTTCCCTTGAGGGGTCTTCCGAATTCCTCCAGGCTTGCGGATGTTTTCATCCATGAGATTTTTCGTCTTCACGGAGTGCCTGCAACCATCGTCTCTGATCGTGGGTCTCAATTTGTGTCAAGATTTTGGCGAGCCTTTTCCCGAAAATTGGGGATTTCACTTCAATTCTCCTCAGGATACCATCCACAGACCAATGGGCAGACAGAGAGGGCCAACCAAAACCTGGAACAATACCTTCGGTGTTTTATAACCGATACACAGGATGACTGGGTGGATCTGCTTCCTTGGGCTGAGTTTGCTCTTAACTCCCTTCGCAATGACTCCACTCAAGAATCTCCCTTCATAAATTGTGGCTTTCACCCTTCCCGTCTACCCTTCTCCCCTCTATCCTCAGGAGTACCAGCGGTGGACAAGCGCATCTCCCGGCTGAAAGACTTATGGACGAGGATTCAGGAGAACTTAAAGGTGGCCACAGGGAGACAGAAACTCCAGGCAAATCGCCTTCGAAGCCAAGTGCCGGAGTTCGCCCCAGGAGACAAGGTGTGGCTTTCATCCAGGAATATCCGACTAAAGGTTCCTACCATGAAGCTAGCTCCCAAGTTCCTCGGTCCCTTTCCTGTGGTTAGGAGGATTAATCCTGTGGCTTATCATCTACGCCTTCCACCCTCGATGAAGATACCTTCGGTCTTCTATGTGTCTTTGCTTAAACCAGCATTTCAGAGTCCTCGCTTTTCCAAAAATACTTCTCCTCCACTTCCTCTTATGATTCAAGGTCAACAGGAGTACGAGGTCCAGTCTATCCTGGATTCTAGGATTTCCAGAGGAGGAGTACAATACCTGGTCCACTGGAGGGGGTTCGGACCAGAGGAACGTTCATGGATTCCCCACCGTGATCTACACACACATCGACTCCTCCAGGCTTTTCATCGTGGAATCCCTCCAAGCCATGTCATGGATGCCCGGAGGTCACCCCTGAAGGGGGGGTTACTGTAAGGATTCAAGAGTCACGCCGCTCGCGGCGTGCTCCTCACTCACCTGCAGCCCTGCCAGGGTCTCCCGCGGCTCACACGGATTCCTCCTCTAAGACGCCGAGCTCCGTTTCCCCTGTGCGTGCGCGCGCACGTCAGTTCCCTTCTTCTGCCCTCGGTTCAGGGCGTGTGCCCGCGCACGCATCCACAGGCGCAGCCACACTGAGGCGCGGCCACACAGAGGCGCACCAGCCTCTTAAAGGCACAGTACCCTTTTCCAATGCTGCAATTCAATACACCAATTCTTCTAGGATCTATAGCTCCTCCTCCAGGAACTCATCTAGACCTATCCCTGTCTCAACCTGGCCCATTCACACACCCCCACCTTGCTACTCTGCCATTGGACCCTCTTGCCTATATATACCCTGCAGCTTCATTAACTCGTCGGCTGAGCATAGAACCAGTTGTTCTCATCACTCTCTGCCTCCCTAGTCCTGTCTTGTCCTATCTTGTTTTGCAGTCTTCCTCGTGTACCGAACCGGCTTCCGCTACGTCTACCCGCACCTCTGGCATCCCAAACTCGGCATACGGCAACACGACTCTCCGCACCTCTGGCATACCGATCTCGGTAAACGACAACGTCCCTCTCTCTAACCCCGGACTTGGCAAACAGCACCCTCTACCATCCGTACCTCTCCTGCCCCGATCCGGACTTCCAGACCACTCTACTCTCAAGACGTGCCCTCGTGGCTGTGGGTGGCGTTATATCCTATCCCACCTCAGCACCGCGGTCCCGTCTCGTTTGTGGTGAGCACGCCCTGACAATGGGGGTGCTTCTCTTCAGCAGAGACTGGGATGCTTGTCAGGATAGTGGGGAGAATCAATGATTCAAAGTACAAGCGAATCCTTGAAGAGAACCTGTTTTGAGTGAGTCAATATTCTGAAACTGGGGGTGACATTCACAGCAGGGTAATGACCCGAAGTACAAAGCCAAAGCCACACTGGAGTGGTTGAACAAGGAGATAATTAATGTTTAGTGGTCCAGCCAAAGTCCTGACTTCAATCAATTTGAATATTTATTGCGATACTTGAAGATTGCATTGGATTGGATCCATTTTCCCGGGAAGAATGGACAAAAATGTCACTATCACTATGTGCAAAGCTAGCAGAGACATATCCAAAAAGTCTCATAGCAGTTATTGCTGCAAAAGATGCTTCTACCAAGTACTGACTTAAGGGATTGAATCCTTTATGCACCAAGTACATTTCTTTTTGTACATTTCCTTTGCTGACATTTAACCACCTCATTATATAACGTTGTTCAGTTAAACCACTACAGCTTTGCAGTTCAGAAGGAAGAAAAAGTTTTTGTGAAAAACACTGTGCATACATTATTTGTAATTCAACAAAAGGTGATCCTATTTATATTTGGTGAATACTTCTGCAAACCACTATATATAATCGGTACTAACCAACTACAGTAGAGTTGAATATTACAATTGAAATAAGTGTATAGTGGTAATAAAAAAATTGGTTTGTGTACATGTGATATTGATCTAAGAATATATTTACAAAACTGAAAAAATCACTGAGTGCATATACCATAATGCATATAAAGATCAATATGTACAAATCAGCACGAAAGGATATAGTTGGTGAGAAGAAAATCAACTGACATTTTTGATAGTTTGCAAGCACGAATGAATCAAGCATCTAGAAAGGTAGTGAACTCTTGGGCTGCTTCTTCAAAAAGAAAATCTAAAAAACAATCCAATCAATATCCTACATGGTGGTTTTTAAAAAAAAAATTTTTTTAATCAATTCTGTGGTATTGAATAATACTAGCTATTTTTTGTAAAATAATGCATTTTAAAATTCAACTCTTGATGCCATTTTTTATGAGCTTAATATACTGAGCATCTTTTGATCTCTATAGCAGGTATTAACCCACCTCCCTAACAGTGCAAGATCTTTGTAACACTTCCTTGTTTGTGATAATTTGTTGCCAATATGCCCAGCAGTTTGAGCTGTAAACTGTAACAATAGATAATGTTACCTTAGTAATATAAGATTACATCGTAGCTGCTGAGTTACTGACAAAAGGATTGATTTGAAACGGAAAGGCAGCCATTTAGTGAACCCTGGAAAGCAGGATTTTGCTGATCGATCACAGGAGAACTACTCAATCGACAGCTTAGGTAATTCATTTTCAATAAAGGTAATAAAATGATTAATATATTAAAACAAAAATTTTTTTTTTTTTTTTAAGCTATTTGGATTGCCTCTTTAAGAAAGTTAAAATCTGTCTGTTGCATTGATGTTGCTGTTTTCATTGTCATGTTTCAGTTGGCCCTTGAGTATGGAATCAAGTTCATAGAGACCAGTGCAAAGGCAAACATCAATGTTGAAAATGTAAGTAGTTTAAGCAGTTTGGTGATATGTATGTATTATGAAAGATGTTGGCGCTAAGCTGTACTATTAACAATATAGTGCAATGAATAACTGAAAGATATAATAAAACAAAATAACAATATAGAGAGGGAGTTCAGAAGATAAGTTTGCAAATATATATATTATTATTATTATTATCATTATTATCATAACATCGCATAGAATCTACGTTTCAAACCTACAGAGGGATTTTTATCAAGGGGATGTGTTTACACTGCTACCCACCAAGTGAATACTAATATACCACATACCCAGTGCTCCCACACACCCCAAACTAATTAGGACAAGAGAAATGTGTGTGACTTGTGATAATCACATGACCACTGATCAACAACAAGCAGCCATCGTAGAAAGTTAATCATCAACAGCAGGCAACCATGAGTCATATAGATCAGCTGTTACATCACAGCTATAGGAATTCAGCGTCCCTGGGAGGCATGGCAACAGTTCTTGCATGTATGTGCTGAGACTGCTTCACTGGCTGACTACTTCAAACACTTATTGGCGGTCGTCTTGAATTCCTGGCCAACGATCATGTGTCCATCATGGCTATTGGTTAGCCTACAGGTCCTGTGATCCCTCATTGGCGGACAGATAGTCCATATAAATGCGGGCGGCCATCTTAAATCATAACACCGGAATGCAGGCGATCGCAAATTCACTGTCCCTGGTATGCAGCAGGCAGGTCCCTGCGTCTCTGGTAGCCATGGTTATGGTATTGAGCATGCGCACTCCGCCAGGTCAGGCAGCCATGTTTAATCCCCTGCAAGCGATCGGGTTTCCGTTATGTACTGTCAAATGGAGAGACTCACAGAAATGGGTGTAACGACTACACAACACAAGTGAGAAAGTGGGGAAAACATATATAAGCAACATAGGAAAAGCGGACTAATAAAGAAATAAACATGGAAATAACAGTGGTGGATACTGATGAACCAATGATATGAAAAATAAAGAATTATCAACAGAACATGTGTCAATTATTACTGCAAGTGGATCATGTTGATCAGACTCTAAATAAGCATGACATTTTTTTCAAAGGGAAATATGTCGCCAGCAGAAAGGAACATCCTAGGCAGAGGTTTATCATATGTCCCAACCCACACACAGAATTCGTTTGAATGGGAGGTGGATCTTCACAGATTAAATCGCAGTCTACGCCTGAAGGATTTCTTCAGCAAAAGTGTTGACATCGGTTCCACCACAGGGCGTAATGATGATGATGGAGGTAAATTTAAAGCCAGGAGTTCCTTTGACCCACGAGATCAGTCACAGCATATCAACATTCATGGGCCTGAGAGAGAGACACCAGAGGACATGTCAGAAAACATATTACCAGTTTTAACAATATCACTAAATCAGAACGTCAAGCACTTATGTCTCGTAAAAATAATAAAGAAATTATCAAGGCTGCAGACAATGGAGGGGGTATAGTAGTCATGGCCTACTCTGACTACAGAACAGAGGTATTGAGACAACTCAACATTAAAGAACACTATAAGAAATTGCTTTTGGATCCTTCAGTGGTGTAGAAGAAGGAAATTGTTTATGCCAAGTTGGATTATAGAATCAATCGGTGGATATCCAAGGAGACAGCACAGTTCCTTACCCAAGACCACCCCATTATGCCTGTCGTTTACACTCTACCAAAGATTCATAAAATCGATGACCAGACGACCTGGAAGACAGATCATATCTGCAAGAGGCTCTGTGCCAACCCCTTTCTCAATTTGTGGATTTCTACTTTCAGCCTTTTGTGAAGAATGGACTCCTATGTTCGGGACATTACTGATTTTATCATTCAGCTGGGAAAGATTACAGCTAAACTAGACAATGTGATTCTGGCTACACTTGATGTCTCTATACGAGCATACCACATGAGGAGGGTATGGAGGCCATTAAACATAATTTCAGCTGTTCAACGGATTATACAGTTGTATGAAAAAGAAAGTACACACACTTTGAATTCTATAGTTTCACATATCAGGACATAACAATCATCTGTTCCTTAGCAGGTCTTAAAATTAGGTAAATACAACCTCAGATGAACAACACATGACATATTACACAGTCATGATTTATTTAACAAAAATAAAGCCAAAATGGAGAAGCCATGTGTGAAAAACTAAGTACACCCTTTCTGCTTCCATTTGAATTTAGATGCTTAGTAGCAGACAGGTGCTGCTAATCAAATGTCCTTGATTAATTGATCATCAGCAAGTGTGATCACCTCTATAAAAGCCGAAGTTTTAGCAGTTTGCTGGTCTGAAGCATTCAGGTGTGTGTTGACACGGTGAATATAGGATAGGAGACACAATAGCGGGGTCTGGTAAAATAATATATGGGTACAGTGTACTTGTGTAGGCTATTTGAAACCTCACTAGGACATATTAGGCCTGGGACATGGTAAAGCAGACCGCGCTGAGCAGATGCACTTACCCCCTGCATCTGCAATCAGCGCAGCTTTAGAAGCTGCTTGCGGAGGCTCAGAAAATTTCAGCAGACAGGCAGGTTTAAATTTTCACGCTGAGGGGAGCGGAGGGGTGGTCACGTGACCGCAAACAACGAATAGGTGCGAGGGACAAGCCACGCCTCCGCCCCACCCCCAAGCGCGATCACTGTCTCGCCTGCCAGGACACAAAAAAAGCACCAGATTGAGCAGGCAAAGCAGGAGCACGGCTCAGCGCGGCCCGGGGCCTTAGGCAGACAGCCCCCGTGTCTCTTTTTTTTTTCCTGGTGAGTGTCCATAATTTTGTTGGAGCAGCAGTCTCATTGATATACCCACCTCCTTATCTGTAAATTTGTGATGTTTGCCATTTGAATGAGGGGAGATTGGTGTGCTGGTTTTGAGAGTTCTCCACCAACATTCAGTAGATAGTGCAAGGCTTTTGAGTAATTAAGGATGTATGATGATATTGGGTGTGGGCCAGGAAGGAGGAGTTTGTAGTGGATAGAGAGGGTTACATTTCCATGAGGCCTCAAGAAAGATCAGTGTGTTCATTATCACAGAGGTAGGTAACGTTGCATGAAACTGTTGTGACCGAAGTGAGTGTGTGCAGAGTAAACAGCACAGACAGCCTTTTCCGTGCCAAAAAGTTTTACAGAATTTGCTGTGCTAGGGTCTGTTCAGGGTTTGCAGATGGATTTAAGGGGGGTGGGGGGAGGCGCATGGGAAAGGCAGTTGTGTGCAGTAAATTGTAAAAGGGGGGGGTTAAAAGTGCAGGCTAACAAGCATGGGATACTAGTGTGGTCAGATAAGCTCACAGTTTGTTGCCTTGTGTAGAAGTTTGCAGAAAAATGCAGTTCCCAGTCCACCTCTAGTCAAATTATAGTCTAACTATATATTCCCTTAAAGATGCTACACTCTTAAGATGCTAATGCTTCCCTTAAATTGGTATCAGATTGATACATCTAAACAGTCACATGACCCTCCCCCCAATAAATCTGCCTGTTACAAGCTGGACAATTAACAGCACACAATTAAATCAACTTTTGCTATTTTAAACATACCAGAGATCAACAATACATTAAGGGTATGGTGTTGCTTTAAAACAGGGGGTTTAAAACAGGGGGTTACAGATGAATCAGTGTGTTAAAACATACCAGAAGTATGTGTGTATCTTTATTTCATATAGCGCTTTTCTCCCAATGGGACTCAGCGCTTCACAGTTTCAATATTGCACGCAATACTGTACATACGTTTTTTACAGGCTCAGTCCCTGCCAGGTGAGTTTACAATCTGTTTTTTTCTGCCTGAGGTAGAGGGAGATAAAGTGGCTTGCCGAAGGTCACGAGGAGCCGACACTGGGTTTTAACCAGGCTCCCCTGATTCAAAGTGTGTGTGTGTGTGTGTGTGTGTGTGTGTGTGTGTGTGTGTGTGTGTGTGTGTGTGTGTGTGTGTGTGTGTGTACCAGGACCCCTCTTATTTTTCGTCTTATCTTTAAGAAAAATCTCTCAATTTTCATGAAACTTTTTTAGCAATTATAGGTCTGCCATTACAGTTAAGAATGATTTGATAATCTAATAAATATTCTTTGGAATTGGTGAGGGTATGATGATCCCATCAAGTGGATAGTTACAAAATGGTGTTTAGTGAAGAAGATAACCATGTTATAAAGTGCTTGAGAATAGAGAAAGCATTATAGTCCAAAACTATTACATAGAATGTTTCCTGATAAAGTATGGTTGCTAGGAGGACTGAAAAAGCAAATCCGTAAAACAATGTATTGTTCAGGAGAGCGAGCAACTGGATCAATGCATTATCAATTATACAATCAGACAGTGGTGTTCTCATCTTTGTGCGTGCTTTTCAGCGGGACATTTCGAATACACACTTTATAAAATTAGAGTTCAAAGCATTATTCAGAGTCTTCTCTGTCTTTGACTCCCTACTCAGACCACCCTCAGCTGCCTCTTCTTCTTCCTCCATCTCACCTCAGGACTTTGACTATTTCAAGGTAAAGGTGGAATCGATGCGTCAGGACATCCCCTCTGTTTCCTCCTCCCATCCTACACCTCTTTCTTACTACTCCTGCCTTCCTTGACTCTTTCCACTGTCACAGAGGAGGATGTGTCACTGCTGATCTCTTCCTCTTCCTCTGCCACTTGTCCCCATTCCCTCCCATCTTCTAAAGCCTCTTGCTCCTACTATAATCCCCACCCTCACACAGATTGTTAACTCCTCCCTCTACTCTGGTACATTTCCCTCCTCCTTCAAACATGCAACAGTCATACCATTACTCAAAAACCGCAAGCTTGGCCCTACCTGTCTTTCTAACTATTGGCCTGTTTTCCTCCTGCCTTTTGCCTCTAAACTTCTTGAACATTTAATATTCTCTCGCTTGCTCCATTTTCTCGCCACCTATTCTCTTCTAGACCCTCTACAATCTGGCTTCCGCACTGCTCACTCAACTGAAACAGCCCTCTCTAAGATAACGAACGACTTTTTTTGCTACCAAATACAGAGGTCATTACACTTACTCATATTACTTGACCTTTCTGCAGCATTTGATACCGTGGACCACCCTCTTCTCCTTCACATTCTCCATACTCTTGGTATTCGTAACAAAGCTCTATCCTGAATCTCCTCTTACCTCTCCTATTGTACCTCCTCTATTGATCTCTGTGGGGGTACCCCATGGCTCTTTCCTGGGATCTCTCCCCTTTTCTCTGTACACACACACTCTAGGTGACCTAATCGCATCTCTTGAGTTCAAATATCACCTCTATGACGACACAAATTTACTTGTCAACCCCTGACCTTACACCTGCTGTACAGACCAAAGTTTCTGAATGTCTCTGCGATATCATCCTAGATGGCCCTCCACCGACTTAAATATAACGTCAAAAACAGAGCTCATATTTCATCCAAAACCTGCCCCCACAACCTCCTTCCACATTACTGTTAGATGTTCTGTCATACACCCAGTAGCGCAAGCACGCTTCCTAGGGGTCAGAATCAACTCCTCATATTCTCCTCTCACATTCAAAATGTATCTAAAATCTGTCGCTTTTTTCTCTTCATTATTACCAAGATACACCCTTTCCACTGTTGCTCGACTGCTATAACTCTGACACAGGCCCTCCATTCTCTCCCGTCTCGATTACTGTAACCTCCTACTGTCCGACCTTCCTGTCTCTCACTTGTCTCCCCTACAATCTATCCTAAATGCTGCTGCCAGAATAACTCTACTCTTAAATCTGTCTCAGCGTCTCCCCTGCTGAAATCACTCTCTCATGGCTTCCTAGCAAATCCCACATCACACACAATTCTCCTCCTCACTTTTGAGGCTTTACACTCTTCTGCCCCTCCTTACATCTCAGCCCTAATTTCTCGCTAAACACCATCTTGACTCTTGCGTTCCGCTCAAGGATGTCTTCTCTCTACCCCCTTTGTATCTAAAGCCCTCACCCGCC
>NC_134490.1:104512491-104627491 GCF_040206685.1 Ascaphus truei
TGTGTGTCGCTCTAGGTGACGTGTGTGTGTGACACTGTGTGTGTGTGACACTGTGTGTGTGTCGCCCCCCCTGCCTTTCACGCCCCCCCTGCCTTTCACGCCCCCCTGCCTTTCACGCCCCCCTGCCTTTCACGCCCCCTCCTGCCTTTCACGCCCCCCCTCCTGCCTTTCACGCCCCCCCTCCTGCCTTTCACGCCCCCCCTCCTGCCTTTCACGCCCCCCCTCCTGCCTTTCACGCCCCCCCCCTGCCTTTCACGCCCCCCCCTCCTGCCTTTCACGCCCCCCCTGCCTTTCACGCCCCCCCCTCCTGCCTTTCACGCCCCCCCCCCTCCTGCCTTTCACGCCTCCCCCTCCTGCCTTTCACGCCTCCTGCCTTTCACGCCCCCCCCCCTCCTGCCTTTCACGCCCCCCCTCCCTGCCTCCGGGCAACGCCGGGTATATCAGCTAGCCAAAGTGTTTCGCAGGACGCGTCCCTGCACCGTATTCTCCCACGCCGTGTCCAATGTCCACAACCCCAAGTGTATGGTGCCCGCGCGGCCCTTGAAGTGAGTGTTACAGTTGGTGCACTTTGGTGTAGAGTTACCTGGCGAGCGCTCCTGCACTCGGACCAGGAGACTAATCTTTGCAAACGATCTGCAGACGCGATGCGTTCCATGATGCTCCCACCCGGATATATATATGTATTGCTCGACCTGAAGAAGAGAGGAGAACTCTCGAAAGCTTGTCCTATGACATACCTTTTTTATTGGATTAACAATTTATCACCGAATACTGAAGAACTCATTTATTCTGCACTATCGCAACTGGACTAACACAGCTACTTTCTTATAGATATTTTTATATATATATATATATATATATATATATATATATATAAATATCTATAAGAAAGTATATATATATACAGTGGTTGACAAATCACCAAAAAATCTACTCGCCACACAAAAAAAAATCTACTCGCCACCTAGTACCAAACGTGTGCTGCTTGGGCCAATATTTACTCGCCCGGGGGTTAAATCCACTCGCCCGGGGCGAGCAAATGTATAGGTTTGTCGAACACTGTATATATATGTATATATATATATATATATATATATATATATATATATATATATATATATATATATATATATATATATATATATATAGTTATATTTGCATATATATATATATATATATAGTTATATTTGCATATATATATATATATCTCTATCATGGAGGATATATACTTTATGTTCATATTTTAGATTTGTTCAGTTGTTTAAATTGTCTAATCTATTTTATACATGGAGCGCGTTTTGTAGTTTTTATAAATATATTTTCTATTGTTTTGTAGTTTAGATATATTTTTATATTTATAAAATTGAGGGAGAGGGAGGGGCGCCCTTATCTCTTACTTAATTTTTGGGGACGAGGGTAGAATATATATCTCTATATCTCTATCAATTTTAATTATAAAGTCCAGTCTAGCTGGGCCTGGCAAATCACAGACGTTTGGGTAGGGGGGGTGGTTTTTATAATCTCTTATTTTAATATATTGTATAAAAAGCATTCTGCTCTGCTTGTGGGTATTTTTTATTTTTATCTTGCATGAACTGGGTGGTTTCTGACGCGGCACCGGACAGCATGTATGTGCCTGCCATAAAATAAAATGGTGACCGGGTCAGTGCTCATCCAGGCTTCTATTAGAAAAGCCGATGACAATATGGCTTTGTTGGTTACCGTGTAGCCATGTTTGTCATCCTGGCAACCATATCTGTGGGGGGGAGAGGAGGAGGTTTGTCATAACCGGCACAAAAAGCTACAAATATCTCAGGAACAGGTGGATCATTGATAAAATCGGGAGGAGTCCCGGTAACATTATTTATATTTAAAAAAAAAAAAAAAAACATGCTGCTTTTTACTGATTAAATGTTTGACATAAAGCTGAAAGAACTAGACGTGCCTGTAATTTTACTGATGCCTCATTATAGATATGAGTAAAAAAAATCATCTACTTTAGAAGAGGCACAGTACTTAACACTTTACTTTGAACACCTTTTTTTTCAGGCATTTTTCACATTGGCGAGAGACATCAAAGCAAAAATGGATAAGAAAATGGTAAGTTGAAACTATAAGTACTGAGTAACTACTTTAATTTGTATGCTCTTTTATGTTCTTTAACTGCCAGTATGGCCAAAGCAACGCACAGGAGGTTCTTCTGGCAGTGAAAGCATTAAACAACAATCTTTCCAGCTATCTGGCAGCACCATAGATTGTAGGCTCATTCTCCTGAGGTAGGACAAGATTAAACTTGCACATTCCTTATATAGGGCACCTCCTCCTTTAGCTGTATATTATCTTTTGCTGTCCTACCTGGTGGTAGGAGCTTGCACAAAGAGCAATTTTATTATTTTCATAAAGCTCCCTTGGGGGCAGAAGCATCCTTTTTCCTGAGCACATAAGTGGGGGGAAAAGAACCAGCTCACCAGGTGAGGCTAGTTCTCTTTTGCAGGGCGGCAAGATCAATTACACCTCTGGGAGCTGGTATAATTTTTACAGTCGGCGTTCCCATGACCCACCGCAGCACTGGGAGTGCTGCAGCCGACCAACGGGTCGGGGGGGGGGGGGGGGTTCAGCATTGCGTCACACACACGCTCTTCCTAGCCAGTCTGCAAGGCTCTCCTGCCACGTCGTGACCTCTAAGAGCGCCCCTGAAGCGCGACAGTGCATGATGTCACATGCGGTTGGCAAAAAAGAGTAAACTGCGGGCAGACAAGTGGTGTGAGAGTGCAGGAAAGCAGCTTCTGAGTGTTTTAACCCCTCAATTTCTTAGGGTAAGTACTGATGCAGGGGAAAAATCAGGTAAAACTGGGAGAGGGGGGGGGTTACTTTTTTTCTTATATACCACGGTTGTCAGACCCTCAATGCAGTACCTGAAGACCTTCGGGACCCAGTGCAGGGGATGTTGGACCCAAGAAAGTGACTACTTTGTCCAAACATTTTACTTGTGTAGTATGTAAAGAACTTTTATCTGACAGGAATAATAAGAAACTATGTGGTGGCTGCATAAAGCAAGTGGCAATTGAAGAAGATCCCATCCAGATCCAAGGCTTTCTTGGATGGTTTCAGTTGGCAATGCAGAAAACATAACTTTAAATCAACTAATGTACAATTTGTGTCAGGAACTTCAATGCAAAGAGAACAACCGATGATATTTTTTGAACAAAGAGACTATCGGAAGCGTTATTAGGATTCCTTACAGGAATCAGACTGGGAAGCCTCACCATGTACAAAGGTCCCAGACCACACTTCTGAAGAATGTGAAGTAAGGGAAACGTTTGCAAACTTCGCAATGGAAGATATTGACATGCTGGTATAAGCAGTAAAAGTAGTGATGGAAGTGGAAGCTAAAGAGCCTATAAGAAATGGGTATTTCCAATACATACTGTAAAGCAATAAAGAAGCTGATTAATGATGTTTCTTGGTGCGTTAAAATTTAAATGATGAATGGACCATCCTATCAAAAAAATTTAACCAGATGTATCCCTTTGATTCAGAGAATTCCAAGTCTTTGGATAATCCTCCAAAAGTATTCTAGCCAGAAGATTGCTTCCAAAGAAAAGCGCAGCTTGCAGCCATGAAAAATAAAAACATCACATTGTACAGAGATATCATACAGTGAATCAGAAATGTAATATGACCAGCTCACAAAGGGCTGCTCACATAAAAGTAGCAAATAAGGGGCAGTCATCCAACTTAAAGGGGTGGATGATCCCTGTGGGTGGTGCAGCAACTACCAGCAACCGATATCCAAAAAAGAGAAAAGGACCAAATAGTGTAGACAGCAAAAATATATTCTTATAACACAATAAAAATGGAGGCTTACACTTCAGATGATTTCAAACAGCATTCAACAGCAAATGACGAGTACACAGTGAGTCGCGATCTTTCTGTGAATCGTGTAGATCTCTGCTGCTGCTTCTGAATGCTCCCGTATCCACACTGGCGGTCCGCGTCACTTCCGGTGTGTCTGGGACTTCCGGATTCTGTGGTGAGGGCGCTTTCTTGGTCTTCCCTCTGGATGTTAGAGGCTGGACACACTATGCGTTTCTCTCAAAGCTATGACTATTATATCCTACTATTGGCTCATAGCATAATATCTGAGTTATACAATTATAATTATGAGCCAATAGTAGGATCTAATAGTCGTAGCTTTGAGAGAATTTTAATCCAACAATGTCTATAAGGCTTATTAGAGAGCCAATTAGATTTATGCAAAGGCAGAGAGAGTGGATACTTAAACCCCCTATGTGCAGCCAATAATCACTCCTGACAAAACCGTGCACCCATACGGCGAAACACGTAGTGTCCAGCATCTTACATCCAGAGGGAAGACCAAGAAAGCGCCCTCACCACAGAATCCGGAAGTCCCAGACGCACCGGAAGTGACGCGGACGGCCTGTGTGGATGCGGGAGCATTCAGAAGCAGCAGCAGAGATCTACACGATTCACAGAAAGATCGCGACTCACTGTGTACTCGTCATTTTCTGTTGAATGCTGTTTGAAATCATCTTAAGTGTAAGCCTCCATTTTTATTGTGTTATAAGAATATATTTTTCCTGTCTACGCTATTTGGTCCTTTTCTCTTTTTTGGATATCGGTTGCTGGTAGTTGCTGCACCACCCACAGGCATCATCCACCCCTTTAAGTTGGATGACTGCCCCTTATTTGCTACTTTCATGTGAGTAGCCCTTTGTGAGCCGGTCATATTACATTTCCGATTCACTGTATGACATCTCTGTACTATGTGATGTTTTTATTTTTCATGGCTGCAAGCTGCGCACCCCTGTTTTCTTTGGAAGGATTCTACATGCAAGACTTTTGAAACAGTCTCAAAATAAGGGTTGTGTGTTTTGTTTAGCCTCCTATTTTTGCACTTTAGTTCACCTTATACTATCACTTGTTTTGTCATATAGTGGCACCTATATATTTTTTGGGCACTCATTGTATGCACTTCACTAGGTTTGTTAGAGCACTATCAAGCACCTTTTCTATTTTATAGCCAAAAGATCGGCCTTCCCTTTAGATCTGGGGGCGCACAACATTTTCTGGCACAGGTGCAGTGCTTCGAGGCCCCACGCTCTTCCCCAAAGCATTTAAAATGAAATGCCGCAAGGTCTCTGTTACTTACCTTGTCTCCGGCGGCTTCAAATTATGCCGCGGGGTCACATGACATTGCGACGGCAAACACCGGAAACAAGGTAGGGGGTGGGTGTGAGCAGGGGGTGCAGACGAAAAAGTTTGTGCACCCCTGCTTTAGATAACGGCTCAAGCTTCCGAGCTCCTATGGATAAGAGAGCGGCATTTGCATTAAGAATATTTTCATCGGCAAGTGCACTATTGAAACCATAGGTAGCACGAATCTGTGTTAGGCTGTGACATGGTGCTGATGCTTTCCCTGGCCATCCCAGAGGGGCCGTGGGGGGCGTTCCTAGTGCCGTTACGGAGCTGAGGGCGAACCGCTCACGTCACATGTCTGTTGCGTTGAGAAATAAGTTTAACTGATTTCTCGCGCAACGCGCACCCCCTCCCGCACGCCGCATGAAAGCGAACACTACCTTAAGGCAATCCGTTTGTTCGGTCTGCAATACCATGTCTGAGGCCTTAGAAGATCATTGAGAGCATGGATGACACAAGTAGAAGGATTAACAACAAAAGTCTTGATCAAATCCTGAAGCTATTCCCTTTGATTCGTCTAGACCTGTGGTCTCAACTTTTCAGTACGAGGGACACATCGTATATTCTACACATTTTCGTGGGCCAAAGGAAAAAAAAATCTTTATCATTTTTATATATTTTATAAATGAATGAATGTTTTATTTGGATTTCTTGGGGGTAATCAGTATGATATGATTGAGAACAAAAGAGAAATGGGACAATTACAAAGAAAGGATGCCATGCTTACACTGGGAATTTTGAGCAAAAATATATATCTTTCAAGTTGCGGGCCAGATAAAATCTTGTGGGGGGCCTGATGTGGCCGTAGTTTGGAGACCCCTGGTCTAGACATAGACTACTTATGCGATGTTTCTATGGAACCCACCCGCCTAATAGCTATGTGCATGGCCGTGTCAACAGCAGCCCGCAGGGCATTGTATCTTAAAGCTTGGATAGCGGTTGCAGCTTCCAAGAACAAGCTTTGTTTCATGCTCATTATTGAGAGCAGAATTACAGCAACTCATGGAAACATTAACAGATGATAAGGCGAGCATGTTACCAAAAGACAGGAGACAGACAAAGACTCGCAGATTTTTTATTTTTTGGGGGCCCAAGACCTTCTAAAATAAATAGTACAAGTCACACGAGCTTTAGAGGGCAGTTGTCTTCTTCCAGGACTAAACCAGAGGGAAGAACTACAAGATCAATGGGTACCTCAAACTTCCAGAGACTAACATCTGTCTGCCCGATTTTGATTAAATAGGGGAAAGACCGTTTGCTATGGGTTGGCAAAAAATAACAAATCTCTGGATGCATCAGCTGATTACTTAATAGAATTTACAGAATTAAAACATTCATCGCCATGCCTTCACTAGTGTCCAATCAAATGGAAGATGCAGTACAATAATGAATGACGGAAAGAGTGGTAGTCTCGGCATCACAACAGAGAGAAACGGAACATACTCTATTCTGTTCATGGTTCTAAAAGCATCAGGAGGATTCAAGCCATTCCAGGATCTAAATTTTTTAAATCGGTATGTTTGCAGGGAACATTTCAAAATTGAGTCTAACGTTTGTCATCAACATTCTTAGTCCTGGGGATTTTATGGCAGCAATCGATTTTGAAAGACGCCTATTTACATATTCCCTTCTGCTTCGCTCACCAAAATATCTTTTGGGTTCACCATTCAAGAAGGAATCAAAGTAAAGCATGATCAATTCAAGGCCCTATCTTTTTGGCCTAACATCCAATCCCAGAGTTATCACAAAAGTAATGGTAGTGGCAGTGGCAGCAACCAGAGAACAAGGTATATCCGTTGAACCCTATCTGGACGATTGCCTACTAAAAGCAGTTGCATTAACTCTTAGAAAATCACATCCAGTTGTACTGGAATTCTTGCAGGAGTTGGGCTGAGAGAAGAGCAAATTCAGACCAACACACAAAAAACATTGATTTCTTCTACGTCCTCTATGGCAGCCATGACACATTACAGCTGGTAGGACAAGTACCCTTTTTTTTTTTTTTCAAGCTGTTTATTTTTGCACAATTTGTGAGTTGGGGGGGGGGGGGAGTACATAATGAAGTGAGGACCATACAGAAATACATAAAAGGGAATTGTTGCATACATGTGGTGAATTACCAATCCCCTGCTGTCATCCCAAAATAGTATCGTTTTAAATCACCATCTCTTGGGGTCTGTCTTCATTAGGTGCATTCTATCATAGGCATATTTCCTTAGATCCTATAATCTCTGGCTTTATTATAGCAGTTACTAAGATTAGGCCTACTTTTAGGATTCCCATTCCTCCGTGAGATCTGAGTCTAGTGCTACAGCAACTTGCTTCTTCCTTGTTTGAACCGATTCATGAGCTCCCTGTGAGATTCCTCATTGTTAAAGTAGTTTGTTTTCGAATCACAATTACTTCAGCACGTAGGGTTGGAGAGCTCCAATCTTTATCGTGTTGCAAACCATTTTATCAGATACACCAGAATAATATGTTAAGGACTGTCCCACAGTTGCAAACTAAAAGTGTGTCTGACTTCCATATCAATCAGGATATTCTAGTTCTCTCATTTTATCCAAACCTTACTTGTGACAAGGAACATATAATATTAGGAAAACCTCTAGGTTGTTTGTCCTTTTTGATGGACCCAGAAAGGTTCAGCCAGCCCATATCCAGGTGGGTTAAGGAAGCTATTTTCTACACATGTAGAAGGCCAACTCCTGCTAGGGCCGTTGCAACTTCATGGGCAGAAAAATCTCTGCCCAGGGAATTTAAGCGGCAACCTGGACTTTAAAAAAAAAAAAAAAAAAAAAAATTGTGTTTTACAAACATTGTAATATAGAACACATAGACATTACAATACAAAGAGTGACATTTAATTACAGAAAATAAGCCTATTTATAGACAGACTGGTTATTAATATTGAACGTCATACTTTAAAACTAAATTATACACACTTACACAAAATAATGATTAAGGTAAAAGGTTTTTATTTTAACTCAACTTAAGCTTTCAATATACACTTTATAATCATGGACTGATAAGAGGTATTGCAAATGTCATCCTGCTCTGTCTGTCCTATATTATATTGTATCACAACCAGTGCCATTATCTATTACCTTCTGATGGGGGGGGGGGGGTGGCATGACAAGGAAGTGTCATGCATGAGAACACGCCTTTTAGCAAATAATAAAATGCATAATGCCATGCAATTTACAGAAGTATTCTGCAAACATATTCACATGTATGTATGTGTGTGTATATATATGTATGTATGTGTATGTATGTGTATCTATATATACATATATACAAAAAGAGGACAGCGCGGCTTCCATAGCGTGATATTGTATTTAATGGTAATAAGGTTCAAAGATCAAGAACACTTACAATGTGTAAATGAATAGGCAGCAGTGGTATAAAATCTTGGACATCATCCACAGGGGAAGTCGTGTGCAGCGACGAAACGCGTAGGGATAGGAGTCTCACTGACTTTAAACTTTTATTTTAGCACTTTCACATTTTCCCGCTATACCTCCGAACTTGTCCGCTTTGGTTGCTGTCTTCACCTTTATCGAGTGAAGCAGTGTCTGGTGTGTTGCTGTTGGCTCGGTTCCCAAGTCTCGCGGGATTTGATCATCAGGAGGAGACTGTGTGCGCGTGCACCCTCCTGACATCCACATCAGGAGCCGGTTCTACACACTACTCGTGGATTAACCAACGGAGGGTCCCGTGGATGATTTTATACCACTGCTGCCTATTCATTTACACATTGTAAGTGTTCTTGATCTTTGAACCTTATTACCATTAAATACAATATCACGCTATGGAAGCCGCGCTGTCCTCTTTTTGTTTTATAGATTGAGAGGAAGTTGGTTGATCCTGAGGACTGGCGGCGACATCTAGTAGCTGATTGAAGACACTTTTTTCTATTTGGGGCTTTTTTCTTTTCCTTTTTCCCTGTTTCCCCCTTTCCTTTCCCTTCCTTGTCTGTGTGTTTTGTGTCATGTGTTTGTTTGTCCACAACAGTTACTGAATTATTTAAATTTTTTGTGCACATTGTAACATCTCATTTACCATTTATTGTCTGCATCTATCTATTTTTTCTTGATTTTGGTTAGCGCAGCAGTCATTTCCTTTTTTCCATATGTGTATATATATATATATGTATGTGTATGTGTGTATATATATGTGTATATATGTGTGTATATATATATATATATATATATATATATATATATATATTTTTTATTATTGTGATGCATTGTGCACTACAAAAAAAAATTATATACAAGTAATGGACAATACATCAGATTTTTTCTCCATAAATTATCATTGCTATTTCTGTCATGGTATGAATTAAAGGTTCACGTTTGTCAACCTCAGAAATCACATTTTCAATAGTAGAGTTGTCTATTCTCACAGCAAGCACAACTCAACTGAAAAAAGTAATTTGAACAGTATCTAGGCAGAATAGCTTACTAAATTTTCATTGGCTGTTAGCCACTCGCATGACCTGGCTGTCTCGCTGCAATAGCAAACAAGTTTGTCTCCTCTGCTTTTGGTATCCTTGTATCGCATGTGCAAGCTCGCGCTCACTATGGCCATGCGCTTTGGAATACACACGTTTATTTGTAGCGCGAGCTATGCAGCTCGCTCCATAAATTGCAGTATGGACGAGGCCTTTACATCATAGATTTTCTTGCAAGACTATCTCTGCTAACCCTACATTAACTTCCTTTCAGCTTTACATGTTTCCAAACAGTAAAACTAAGGGCTCTTTTACTGTAATTATCGCAGTGTGGTTTTAAAAATATATATATATTGTAAAACCATATTCCATATTCGATAAGTAAGAAATAGCCATGTAGTCCCAGAGACATTGTCTTAGATCTGCTCTTTCCTGAGAGCTTGTCGGACTCTTCTTTTTAGCTTTCTCTATCTCCTTATAGCCAATATCAAAGGCGTAATGGGCCCTATGCAGGATCTTGTACTGCATCTCTCGCTCCTCAGACTGATTTTTGTCACTCAAGTCAATGCGTCCAGTAGCGGGTCCACTCCTATTTCTGGAAAGTCTCTTTCCCATCTAGCTACCACCCTTAGATCTTTTCCATTGTCTTTATCCCTGACCCAGTCATATAAATCTGAGATGGAATATTTGGGGCTATTGGAACCGTCAAAAAAAACATCAAAATCATTTTTTTCAAAGTAGATCTTTTTTTGAATTCTCCATACGTTTGCAGTAGAGCATGACTTGTATGTTAGAGAAGTGATGCGCTTGAGGTAGCCCTTTTTGTTCTTTTTAGTTCCTGGAACGTAAAAAAAAACCTCCCATTGTTCTCCTCTACCAGCTAGCCTAATTTTCTTATTGAAGTGCAACGTCTTTGGTGGCACCTACAGTGTTTTGATGGGAATAATCTTGTTGCTTGTAACAGAAGTTCTGTCAATGACTCGTGATGGTTGCGCATGCACAGAAGAGGGCGCAGAACTGCGTGCAGAAGCGGATACGGGACTCCGCGCTCGCAGAAGCGGGTGCAAAATTTTAGAAATGTAACATTTAGAAGTAAAAAGGCATAATGTAAGTTGAAAACATGCAAGGTGTGTAAACCTATAACATGAATTGTATGTAGATTGTTCTAATATAGTAACAGTAATGATTATAAAAGGAAAGAGGGGGTTGCGTTCTAAGTCCAACGTATTTGTGTTTTGTTACTGAAATTTGTGTTTTTATTTTTATGATTTACATTGAACGAAAGTCTTTGGAGAGTAACGGAATTTAGATACTTTACAATCAAAAATATATGCTACTTAGACTGGGGACATGGTGCCACAGACCGCGCGGATGCGTCCGCATGCTGAGCGATCTGATAGCCTTAAGGCAGTAATCACGTCCATGCGGCGTTCGGCTGGAGGGGGCACGCATTGCGCAAGAAATCAGTTGAAACTGTTTTCTTGGCGCGACAGGACGGTCACGTGAGAGGTTCACCCAAGTAGTCCGAACCAGCTCACGTCAACCATGGCCAGGTAAAGCACCCGCTTCACGCGGGTCACTTCACAGCATCCGCACGGGCGAAGGCACGATGGCCCGGGCCTTACTTAAGTTATAAGTCAATTGTATCATATTTTCAACACATAAATAAAATAAATTATACTCTCAAATCTTTTATTGAATTAAAAACATCACCATTGCAAATACAATTTCTGTGAAAAAACGCAAGTGTCACCTACAATGAGTGTGCTCAGCACACAACTTTTTTTTCCCTTCTCCATGTGGGAAAAGAGGCCCCAATCAATCCTGGGGGAAACTTTTTAAATGACCTTGTATAGTTAGGAACTTTAAGCACATATATGATGCCCGAATAGTTTTCTTAATGTTCTCCAAGGAGACAAGTCTCCTTTTATTAGCGGATTCTCTGACTTCTATTGTTAATTCGCCTCGTGGCATGCAAAAAACCCTGAATGCTTCCTGGGGCCACCGCCTGTTCCTCTAACTCTACTCATGAGTAATGGCTGATTCTCTTTATCTAATCCCTTACATGCCTTGTTATACAGCCCATATTGTACTTTATAATATTTGGCAGATGAAGCCGCGTCCAATTGTTTATTTTTTAAATAAAATGTATTTATAGCCATTTTGTTTAACCAGGTCTTCTTTACACACATTTGCTAACTATTACTGACTGGATATTTATTCATCAGCGGATGCAACACTTGGAAAAAGGGTGCTTCAAGCAATTTGTCCAACTGTGGAAAGAAGTAGTCCTTCCCAACAAATTCTATAATTGCTCTGGTACATTCCATGAGTAAAGGCTGCCATAGAGGACGTAGAAGTAAAGAGGAAATTTACCTTCCGCTATTTCAGTTTCTTCAAGTCCTATATGGCAGGGTACTTCCCTCCTTTGAGTCTTATGTTTTGTGCTTCCTTTTAAGAGCGCATTTGCAGTAATTAACTGTCCTAGGGTGGATACTTCCGCCTCATATAGTGGTCTCGAAGTACTTGTCCTAACAGCTGTAAGAAGGAGAGGCTATCCCATGAGTTATGACTGCGATGGAGGACAGACAAAACAAGCAATTTGCCAACACCCCAGGACTGACTCAACCACATTGGCTTCATCAAGCAATGAGCATTTTGACTTATGTCAGCATCCATAGAGGCAATGCCATAGGTTTGATCAGATATGCATCCACTTCAGGCAAAAGTCCTAAAGGAGTTTGATGGAGATGTATTTCTCACTGTCTCTACAGACCAATACCTCTCTGAGGTGGTGGCAACAGAAAATCAAAATGTTGTTTTCCTTTGGATAATCGCCAGTCCGTTCGGATAGGGAGCACACTGGCAGAAACACACTTTTCAAGGATAATAGCATCACACAGAAAAGAGTGCCATAAATCTGCTAGAACTAATGTCAGTCTTCAAAGCATTGCAAGCACAGTTGGAAGGCAAACCTATCAGAATACAGACACAACGTGGGGACAGCCATATACATAATTGCCAAGGGCATACAAGAAGTCAAGCACTCATGAGAGAAGCCATGAGGATACTATAATGGGCAGAGAGAAATGCTCTCAGTATATCAGCAGTGCATATCGGAGGACAAGAGAATGTCTTGAATGACTTCCTCGGCCGTCCCTCCATCAGGACGTTTTTTCTCAACGAGTTCACAAATGAGGGCGACCAGAGATCAATCGGAGGGCTAGAAGGAGAAATACAAAAGTAAACAGATTATGTTCCCTCTACCGGAAAGACTGGAACATCTAGACACAATGAAACTAAAATGGGATTTTGTACTGGATATATTATATAGCTTTAATTAGATATATTGATGGTGTCTGGGGCACACCTGGGGATTAAAAAGATGTTGAATTTGTTATGAAAACTACACTTTTATAGTCTTCTGTCAGGAAATGGCCAGCCTGTTTTGGCCTTTCTACTCTATTACATTATTAATGTAGTGTCTACACTGTACTTCATAAATTCAAATACAGAAAGGAGCAGGGGTTAGTAATGGTTTTGCCACATTTGTAACATCCTTTATATTGGTAACAACTGCATTATAATGGACAAATCATTAATGAGACGTCCAGTTCTGAAGGCCACATGGTCAAAAGGATTTAGATTGAGTGGAACAAGTGCACAGGGAAATGGAGAGGTGTGATGGACATTGAATTAGCATGCCTTTGCAATATTTGAAGAAGAATTTGAGGGGACGGAATCACTAGGACATTGCCCTAGTTTTTCTGAAATACGATTACATGCAGGCAACAGCCTCCCTGTAGAAGTGGGGGAAACAGTCAAGGAATTCACGAATTCCTACTAAATCAGAAAGCTATTTCTAAGTTCAATGTGTGTTAAGTATGTAGCTGTCTTATTTAGTAGGGAAAATAGACCATACATGTATTTTCTGTAGTGATGAACACATAATTGTAGTGGTACTGTGGCTGGGATTTGAACCGGCTGCACCTGATTTAATGGTATTGTATGCACCTTGTGACTCTTTGCATTGCAGTGTCCACTGTAGCACTATATAAGACCATTGTTCCTGTTGTCATACAAGAGTAAAAGATTGTTATCCACATTTTACATATTTTATCCTTTTTCAGGAAGGGAACAGTCCTCAAGGGAGTAACCACGGTGTCAAAATCACTCCAGACCAGCAAAAGAAGAGCAGTTTCTTTCGATGTGTTCTTCTGTGAGGGGTGCACTGCATTATTTGAGAGCCTTTGCTCCACTAGACTGTGCCTGTTCTGAATTTCCATCATCTTCATGGACATTAAATCTTAAAATTACCAGCTCTGCCACACAAAATTGACAAGTTTTGTTTACCTTAGTAACTGTTTCACATATTAATTCTGGAGATGTAACCTGTTCTAAATGTGTGTTTTGTTTTCACAAGGATTTGGAAGCAGGTTGCCATTGGGCTGTATCTTTTCTTTGTCTAACACTTGGCACACTTTTTTTTTAACTACAAAACTCTTGTGCACTTCCAAGCAAACTAAAATGTTAATTTTGTATTCCAAACACTATTACTAGTTTTTCATATATTGCCATTTATAAGTGCAACTGGGTGACCTCACAACTCTGTGTGTGTGTTTATCTTACATTCCAAAAATCACGGTATTCCATATCCAATCTATTGGTAGCAACTAAATGGTTACATAACTTATATTTTAAATATAGATTAAACCCTATAATTCTGTAATATATGTAGACCGTGTTTAAAGAAGATTTAGCCAACATATATTTGTTTATCCATGCCTTTTTTAATTCTAAAATGTGCAATTACCCATATTTCTAAAACATACTTTGTTGCCCACGTTGGTATACATATAGATATGAATACTACAGATATTTTTTACATGCTGTATTTTGCAATGCTTTTGATCTACCCTATACTTTGTGAAACGCTATTTTAAACTATAGACTATAGTCCTATGCACCATATTCCTGTTCACCGTATACTGATCATTTATTGCAGGAGGCCTTTCGATCCTGAAATTGCATTTTTTACGAGGCAAAATAATAACATCTGCAACTTCCAGCTCTGGATCATTATTAATTATGTTATTGGAATGTAACTGATAAACATCTTCGCAGGATGTCTTCTGACTGATAAGAGACAAAATTCCAAACACCTGTTATGTTTTCAGAACTGGAATATGGAATCCTGCTGTAATGAGTACGGTCATATTTGTTTATTGAAAATCAATGATTAAAATAGCATTATTGCACCTTTGAAATACTGTATTTCTAACCCAAATGTTCCTCCAAATTAAAATCTGAACGGTCTTTCATAGATGGTGTAGAATATAGGAAGTTCTCTAAAAATAAATCAAATCAATGCAAAAACGCATTGGTAATGCAGCCAGAAACAGGTGAGGGACCCTAAGCCCTCAAGTATCCACACAAAATTCAATTAAGTTCCCAGCACTCAAAAGTAAATGATGAGTAAGTATCAAATGGATATGCCCAAAAAATCTTTACTAAATTACAACAAAAAAACACTAATGAATGAACAGTGTAGTCACAGGATATATATGTGGATAAAGATAAAATAGAGCACCGTGTGTGAACACAATATATATGAACACATCAGTCCAAAACAAAGCATTGTGCAATGGGGGAAATACTATACAGACGAACAGATGACCAAAAAAGTGGAGAGGGGGAAAAAAGAACACAATGAAAATCGGGGTGGTGGGCAACGTTTTTGTGGGTTGAGCCCCTTCTGGCCTGTTCCCACAGACCAGTGTGTCTGTGGTACTTACCTTAAGACCCTCAGTTAGGACCGTCCTCATCAGTAAAGAACACAGATATAAAATGTTTAGTCCTATTGATGGGAAACAAATTGCACAATGCCTGGCCTTTGTAATAGCCAAGAGACAGGTAAGTACTCAAGAGCAGAGAAGTGTTCCACAAGGCTCAAAAGCTTGTGCACTAATAGACTGACAAAGTCCAAGCAAAAATTAAATAAGCTGGAGCTCAAAGGATCAGTGTCCTCAATACTAAATATTCCCCAGAAGGGATGACATTACATGACGCAGGAAACGACCCATACAGCTGCAAATTTAGAGGGATCTGGAGTAGGGGGTGTGTGTGCTTTTTTTTGGCTCTCTTCAACCCCCCCCCCACCCTTTTTTTTTTTGGTCATCTGTTCATTCCTTCAAAATCACAAAATGCTTTTTGATTTAAATTTAAAAAAAAAAAAAAAAAAAGGAAAGATTAAAAAAAATTGTAGTTGTCCTTGACGCTTATACAACATTTTTCCATGAACTTGAATGTATCTCCAATGACTTGTTTGATAATCTGAAAAACAAAAAACATTTTATGGGCTATGTATCCAATTGCTGACTGTTTTTTTTTTATTGGTTATGCAAGAATTCACTTTAGTTTTTATCAGTGCTATTTTTACATAAAGTTCCTGCCTTAAATTAAGGTTAATGACGATTCAGACAAGGTGGAATCAAACAACTAGAAAAACAGGGATTGCAGATGCAATATTTGGTACTGTATATTCCATTTTTTGTTTAACAGCACGTAACATTGTGCCTAACTTCTCTTAAACCATTCTGTAAACATCTCATTAATGGTGATGGTTTGACAGGCAATTTTCATGCTTTGATGCAAACACAACATAAAATAGATTCAAAATGGTTTGTATTACTAAATACCGCAACAAATTCAGTTAAACCTGTTGGCGGTTCTTCTTCTGCAAACTAGTGCATCCGATATTCTGAAGGACCAATCCAATTATTAGAACTGAACACTCCAACTTAACAAAGGCTTTCATTACAACTGACACGGTTTTGTTTACAAATGGTAGAAAACATTTGCAATTTCAATTCCGAATCACATCGCAGTGCAAAACTGCATTTAGGATTTTTTTCTTTTCAGTCATTTTCAGGTTTGCTGCCATGTAAAACAGTATGTGAATGGCAGGAGGGGTAGTTTAAGGCAAGCAGACCAAGATGCCTTCTGTAGTGTTTATAAAATGTTTTCAATTAAATATAATGAACACCAACGGTTATGCTGGGTATCTAATCATTTTGCTTTGTTTACAATGACAACTGCACTTAAGGGAAAATAAATACAAATTAAAGCTTATTTTAAAATTATTGTCTGTTTCATTTAGGCTTTAAAGAGACAGTAATTACACTTTGACTTGTAAAAGAACTCAGGCATGTAGCGGTATCTAGCATTTTACTCAATCATTTTTTTGTATGGAATTAGGAGGGTGTCCTCTTCCATTTTTTTTTCTCTAGCCATAGGAGCGCAGAATGCGATCCACCCTAGAATAACAAATGTAAAACACATTTCAAAGCCACTATGTCATGGGGCCCCTGCGGAACCAGACCCCATCTTGTGGTGGCTACATCATGGGGCACTCAAAGGGTCACATTCTGACAAGTATTTTTGTCCTTTTTTTAAAGTTGGTGTGTAAATCTAGTGAGACTTGGGAGGGGGTTGATTTGTTTTGGCTGCTCCTGTCTGATATCACATTGTGGTCAAGAGCTAGCACAGCCAGAGCCCCCCTCTATCTCTTCCATTATTATTTACTCTCATGAAGAGGGTGAGATAAGGGTAAAAGAAACCCCAATCGAAGAGGCCCCTAAGGAATGCAGTTTGTAATGAATTTACAAAGAAACATGCTTAAATAGTTTAGGGAAGTCAATTAGATGTTTTTCTTGTATAGCGCAGGCAGTGTGTGCTGGGTATCTGTGTGTATGCAGTGATATGCATAGAATTTGTGCAGACACATTCCTGCCCCAATATCTTTTTCTTTTCTTTTTTTTTGGGGGTGAGGCACAGACACAAAGTGACTTGCCAAGAAAACAATGAGCTGACACCAGGATTTGAACCAACTCCCCTGCTTCAAATTCAGTGCTGTCAGAGTTAGAGGCTTTAGACTTGTTTTTATAGTTGGCGCGCTCGTGCACGCGACGCACACTTTTTGTGTGTACGGGTCCGTGCTGTGTGACAGGTGGGCGTGGCTATGACGTCACACCCGACTTCACACAACCTGCACATCAATACCGGTCCCACTCCGCCTTTTTGCATCTGACTGGCATTTTTAATGCAAAACAAAAAGTATTGTTGTGATGATCAGAACACAAGTATAGCGGCCAACAACCACGGTGAGAGAAACGAAATACAGTATATAAAAATTTCAAACAATAACTATTTTAGTATAATTAGAATACCAATACCCTAAATGTTATGTTCACTATAATAATGCAGTAAAAAAAGTCCACATTTTAAATGTCATTTTGTCAGTTGTCAAGTTAATTAGACTTTGTATACATTGTTAATTCAATATCACACTTACTGTACAATATCTATGTATCATTGTTTGGTACACACTAACTTGCCCTGCTCCTTCTGCCCCCGGGACCCCCCACCCCCGCCTATCCCAGACGTGCTGTTATTGGCTAAAGAGCACCACGTGGCGCGGCAGCAGCGCGAAAATATAAATTTTCACGTATCTGCTGTGATCTGCTGCGCCACCGCTCACTACTGTGCGCGCGGCTGAAGTATAGCACGCCAGGCCTGGACACATCCAATTCTATTTTACACGCGTGGGCACTATATTACGGGCTTTACTCTCTGAGACAATGCTTCAGATTAAATTGTTTACAAACCTTTTTTGGGCTGCTACGTGGTGTTGCATCGTTAAGGCAGCCAACCAGATTTTTAAATTATAAATGAGTGTTATTCCGAGTGGGGAAGGGGGAAGGGAAGGTTGAAACCTCTGCTCAGTTAGTGATCTGAAAACAATGTTGCTGTGGATTATTGTGCTTCTACCGTGATATAATAATGAATAGTACACCCAGGAGAACAAGAACCCGGCTAGTAGAGCACTCAGATAATCCTTAGCCGAAGTGTAATGTATCGATTACTAATACAAATTATTTTTAATCTTGTTAAAATAAATTGGTAGACAAATGGGCGACAAGTATCATGCTAAAAAATAGAAAGTTGCAAGGGTCTGTAGAGTATCAAAAGAATTACAAATTGCTATATTGGGGGTTAAATCCCTCAGAAGAAAACGTGCTATTTTATCCAGGAGGGTAGTATATGCTGCAGAGATGGGTATGTCTGCGTAATTAGGACCTAGTACATTCAGCAAGTTCCAGTGGATAATCATTGAGTAGCTGTAAATCCGTGTTGCAAGGCTGTATAACACTTCGGGGTAAGCAGTTGTTATTACTGTAGATAGTAGCACTGGTTGAAAATGTGTTATGTTGTGTAACTAGCATTGAAGGAGGTGAGGTTGAAAACAGACTGGTCAGATCAGCTCATTCAATACAATTGAGCAACAAAGTTGTATTCACACCGCTAATGTCGCAATGATTAAGCAAATAAACCACCTCTTATTTTCTCAAATACATGCTAGTTGAGCAACTGAACAGACCCTATAGGGCAGCTTACTCATGGTTAAAAATACAATGTAGCTCCCGCTAGATAAAGCTTGAAACATGATGCAGATATTTATCAGGACTTGTTAACATAAAGAATGGTGGCGTTTACAAACCACTCAGTGTTGCAGCCTTATAATGACTGTGTGTATAGAGATAGGACTCTTCATGCCTGCAGCTACATGCTTGGAAACCCCAGGGCTAATAAAATAATGTGGTGTTAGGAACCACTAGCCTCTGTAATCGCAGCATTATGTTAACTGGCGTCCGTGTATGTGACAATGAAGGGGTACCCATGCCATGAAATAAAGGTGTTATACCCAGCTGGGTGCCCCCAAGTCATAAAAAAAAGCTGTGTGTGCTGTGCACGCGCATAGTAAGTGAAACTTCTTTGACTTTTGTCACAGAAATTGACTTATAACGCGCGTGCTCGGCACACGTGTCAGTCAGTGTATGTGTCAGTCAGTGTGTGTATGTGTGTCAGTCAGAGAGTATGTGTGTTTGTTTGTGTGTGTGTCGGTCACTGTGTATGTGTGTCAGTCACTGTGTGCATGTGTCAGTCAGTGTGTGTGTGTGTGTGTGTGTGTGTGTGTGTGTGTGTGTGTGTGTGTGTGTCAGTGTATGTCTCTCTGTGTCGGTCAGTGTGCGTATGTGTGTCAGTCAGTGTGCGTGCGTATGTGTGTCAGTCAGTGTGTGTGTATGTGTCAGTCAGTGTGCGTGCGTGTCAGTGTGTGTGTGTGTGTATATCTCTGTGTCCTGCCCCCTCTCTCCTGACTCCCCCCCACCCCAGGCGGAGCTGAGTCTCTCCCCCCACGGAGATGCACCGGGCCCGCCGTATGTGAGGGGCTGATACCGTGATTAAGAGCCCCCCCCCCCCCCCTCCAGCAGTGCTGCGTGGGAAGCGGCGCGCTCAAACCCCCCGCTTCCCGCGTTGCAATAGCCAGGAGCGTACGATAACGTCTGCGCGCATGCACGGCACATGCTGACAGCGCAGCGGCCGTCATGATCCCGGGGCTCCTCCGGCACCAGCGGCGCTCAGTCAGCGGGACTCGGGGAAGGGGAAGCGTAGGTATAGAAGAGGGAGGACAGAGGCTGAGCAGCGGCTCCTCCTCACAGCCGGAGGACTTGCGGGGCTTCCGCCATCTTGGTACACCCACAGTACCGGAAGCTCAGCGCACGTCTATGGGTAACGGCCGCCGTTAGGAGCAGCGCCGGCGGCTATCGCCGCCGCCGCATGTCACAGCAGGTGGGGGGGAGGGGGAGGCACGTCACTTCCGTTTCATTTTCGTCTCCTTCGCTCCAGTTTTGCCCCATGAGAATAGGTGCCACTAAAGAAGTTTCACTTCAAAAACTAACAATGACGTGTCAGTTCTGCAGTCCTGAAAATGCATAAACAATGTTTAAAATATGCCAGCCAAGAGGGAGACACGGTTTTAATGGGTTAATTGATTAAGTCCTCTTGTGGTTTTACGGTGAGCAGCGGCATTGCAACTCTGTTTCACTGTCTAATCACAAGACAGGCCGGGGAAACGCCGTAACCACAGAGTCCAGTAGATAATTGGCCTCCGGTTGGATGTGTTTCCGAGTTGTAACAATGTCGAATTATTCAATTAAGGTCAATTGGATAAGTGCGTCTGCGGTTATTGATGGAACCGGGAATTGCTACATTGAGTTCCCGACCGCACACATGGAAAAAGGTTAAAACCACACACCACATCAAAGCCCTCACACAATTAACTGTATAACTTTAGTTAGGAAGGTCATAGCTCTCTAATTTTTGGTATGCAGCGTGTTAGAGAGTACTCATTAAGACTCATATGATTTTATCATGTTTAACTGTATAAAAGCATAAATGGGAATAGCCCTGGTTTTGGCATATTAAAAGTTATGTGAGTTGAGGAATTTACATGTCAGCTAGGCAGGACCCTGGATACATTAGGGATGCACCACGTTAAGTTATGATCAGCCACTCCAGTGTGAGTCATGCATACTGGAAAGTCTGTAGTTCTGAGACACCCTGTGGAGATGTCTGCAGAGGTCAGGAGCTTCAATAGATGCCGACCCGGTCCAAGTGTGAAGTGCCAGAAAGTGAATTAAAACAGTTTGCCTAGCAAATGGTGAGGTATCCTGAAGGAAGGTAGCCATTCTGTCGCCGGGAAAGGGGGTTTGGCCCGGTATGCTAAGCGGGTCAAGTGTGAAGTTAGCGCCTTAGCCTGCCGTGACGCCCTTTGCCCGGCTGCAGGAACTGTTGCAACCTTGCTATAGGTGGGAGTTTGCTTCCCACAACAAAGATTGGTTGCCCATTGCCCAGATAGGCTTGGGAGGGTATTATAAGCCTATGCAGGCCGTCGGGTGAGTGTTCTTATTTCATCTGGAAGGATAGCGTGCGGTATAAAAGACATTTTTCATCATAACCAAGGATTTGTACCCCGCTCAGGATTTCGTAAGATCAAAGGACTTTTAAACGAATTCTGCAAGGGCAGAATGAAAACACTTCCCTTGGCAAAGATACAGGGACCGCAAGCTGCGCCCCTAGCCAAAAGACTTTTGCGTCTTTTGCTGTGTTCAACCCCGCTCCTGGGAATTGATACCTAAAGACTATATTTCGTGAACTTTCGTTCTAGAAGCAGTTTATTTTGTTTTGCCCCATTCCCGTAAGTGTTTATTTGTGATATTTCTGTAATTCAAGCTGTGTGTTCTTATGTAAATAAATCACAATTTATTTTATCTCATGCTTTATTCAATTAAAGGATCCAGATGGTAAAGTGTTAAAAAGCTTGGTCTTCCGTGACAGTGTATCTCTGCTATCTAAAAATAACTGCCTGCCGCCGACTATCGTTTCCAGTGCATGCGTGCTTTGTCAAGGCTTCTGGTCATCTGTGGGGCGTGCCCTTCCCCTGTTGTCCTCCTTATACAACTCTCAATTGGTGAAGTCAGAGTTAGAGTTAACCCCATGTGTTCGGGATAGCAAACAGAAGGAATTCCTAAAGTAAGAAAATTCATGGGTATTGACCACACTAACCTAGGATCAAGGGGTGGCGACTGGGACTCAATACTATTGAAACATGAGACCAGGTGGATTTTTAACCTAGAAGCCTTCATCCCTTTGGGGCTCAATGAGGGTTTCGTATTTTCAGTGTTTCATTCTTCTGATTATTGGAGTCACTTATGAATACCTATCTGCAACCTGTCTTTATAAATGTACTACTTACCCTCATCAGCCACATAGATCCATAGGTGTTCGCTCTGGGGGTATGTGGTATCTGTAATATACAAGACATGCACTATATTTACTAACAGTAACCACTGAATGAGTGCATAATGTATCTAGTGTGAGCACAGTAATAATGGGATAAGTACCTACAGTATAAACACACCTCTATCCCAATGTATAGGCTACTACTACGGACCACTGGCATTACTGTAGCCATAATTTAACTATAGTGGCATAGTCAACACAACCATAAGCAATACTTAGGTATCATACGGATTGCAACTCGTATAGGATCCTTAGCCCTATTTAGTGCCTCTCCCAGTACTGCGGATTTAAAATCTACCACGGTTGTGTATTCATATTACTACCACAATACACTTTTACAACATCAGTATGAAGCAACTGGATGCCATCATTCGAACCCCGTTCATATTGGGTCTATTACGGTTCTGCAAAAATTAGTCATATTTTGGTTTACTCCTAACCACACATTGACCACCATAACATCCATCTCCTTCACACAAGTTTAATATAGCCAGATAAAGGAGCTCGCTAGCCAACTTTAACTGAAATATCTGCACAAGAGGCACTTGTGCAAGTACATTACCTTTCTTACTTTAGGAATTTCTTCCATTTGCTATTCCAAATGACAGCATACACTCAGGAACACACGGGTTTAACTCTAACTCTGAATTCACAAATTGAGAGTTGTATAAGAAGGACAGCAGGGGAAGGATAGCAGCAGAAGCCTTGACAAAGCACGCATGCGCGGGAAACGATAGTCGGCGGCAGACCATTATTTTTAGATAGCAGAGATACACGGCCGCTAGTTAATGTAATGCTGCAATTACAGAGGCTAGGATTCCTAACACCACATTATTTTATTAGCCCTGGCATTTCCTACAGTAGTATATAGCTGCAGGCATGAAGAGTCCTATCTCTATACACACAGGGCAGTCATTTTAAGGCTGTAACACTGAAATGAGTGGTTTGTAAACACCACCATTCTTTTAAGTCCTGGTAAATATCTGCATCATGTTTCTAGCTTTATCTAGCGGGAGCTACGTTGTATTTTTAACCATGAGTAAGCTGCCTTATAGGGTCTGTTCAGTTGCTCAACTAGCATGTATATAAGAAAATAAGGGGGGGTTTATTTGCTTAATCATTGCTCCATATTAGCGGTGTGAATGCAACTTTGTTGCTCAATTGTATTGAATGAGCTGATCTGACCAGTCTGTTTTCAACCTCACCTCCTTCAATGCTAGTTACACAACATAACACATTTTCAACCAGTGCTACTATCTACAGTAATAACAACTGCTTACCCCGAAGTGTTATACAGCCTTGCAACACGGATTTACAGCTATTCAGTGATTATCTACTGGAACTTGCAGAATGTACTAGGTCCTAATTACACAGGCATACCCATCTCTGCAGCATATACTACCCTCCTAGATAAAATAGGAAAAAAAATCTGAGGGATTTAACCCTCAATATAGCAATTGGTAGTTCTTTTGATACCCTACAGACCCTGGCAACTGTCGTTGTTTGCAAACACACAAACACGGGTTTATAGATGAGTAGTTCATTGCCTGTACAACATTGAGTATGATCATACACATTCAAAAGTCAATGAGACTCTGCCAGGGGAGGCCCAAAGCAGGTCTTATACAGTAGCGGCAGCTTTTATTCTTACATTTGCCGGCGGCAGGCCGGGATCTACTCCAGCTGGCGCGCGGTCTAGACCGCACGCCGCCGCGTGTTCCTCTGCGCACCCCCCTCCACCCCGCGCATTTCTAACCCCCTTCCCGACCCCGAACCCGGCTCCTGCTCTGCTCCTCTGCTTCCCCACACCCCGCTTACCTCACTTTACACTCCAGGGGTGTCGGGGAAGCCGGGCGCGTCACGTGACAGTGACGCCGCGACAAGCCACGTCACCACGTTTCCCGCACGCATCCTGCCGTGCGGGAAATGTGAGAATAAAGTCTGCCGCTGCTGTATACATATGTGGATCTATTTGTCTACCAAAAGTTGCTAGGCAGAATATGATAACCACTCCTTAATTCTTAAACCAATCATTTTACAGATCGTTAAAACTGGATTAAAACAGCTCTCTATAGGAATCAGGTACTTCTTGATACCAGGAATGTGGGCATTACTTCAGGCACAGTCGTAAATCTACTATGAGCGAAACTCATTCATGCCACATACACACATTCTTACACACAAAATGGACACTAAAGACAACAGAACAGACAAAATGGAAACAGAGCATAGCTACCAATTATTCTCCAGAGACCCCCCCCTCCAGTACATTTCAGTAATATATTGCCCATTTCAACAGTATTTTCATTTCAGCAATATTATTTCATCACTTTTTATTTTTTAGCATAATACTTGACGTTCATTTGTCTACCAATTTATTTTAACAAGATTAAAAATAATTTTATTAGTAATCTATACATTACACTTCGGCTAAGGGGTATCTGAGTGCTCTACTAGCCGGGTTCTTGTTCTTGGGTGTACTATAAATATGAGTGAGAAGAATTATGACCTGCATAGATAAAATGCTTTCAAATATATTTATTTTTTAAACTTGTTCAATCATTAAATGAGCTAAACTCTCATACATAAATTTCCAGGTACAAACTGTATATCCACCAGAGGTAAATTTTCAAAAGGATCTAGAAAAACTGGAACAACGCCATAATAAACCCTAGTTACTGTAAAGCAGCTATTCTCTCATTGCACCTTTCTATGAGTCAATTATACTAATTTATTTACACATTGCAATCATATTTTGCAGAATGGTACAATGTGGGAACAGTAGTTTCATAAACAGAATTATTAACAAATACAAAAGGTAATTACTGAGGCCCTTACTTGGAGTGCTTAGTCCGTTTCTTAATTTTTATTGTGCCTGCTCGTTTAAGAATGGGTATTTAAAAATAAATCAAATATTTGTAGGTTTTTGAAATGTTAAAGCATGATTATGTGGTTAAGAACAGCAGGGTTATTATTAAGGTGGAACTCATGGGAGCTGTGATCCGTCACTTAACCACCACCACCACCACCTATCTGAGATTGAGGAAGTCAAAATACTTTTTCAAATGGAAAAGGCATAAAAACTAGGCCATGAGGTGCATGCGCAAGGAGTATGGACGTGTAGGTTAAGTGCTCCGTGCTCCGCTCAACAATTATAACAAAAAACGCAAAAACGTGAACTAAAAAGCATAAAACATCTGATTAGGGAAACAACCCACAAGATGTCTCGGAGAGAAGTGAATCCAACGAAAAAGAAGGGATTGCCGGAGTATTTCGGAAGAGCCCATCTGAGTGGAGCGGGGGCAGAAATGGCGCCCAGTACAAACGCGGGATCAGAGACGGAGCTCGACCGAGATGAAGAGGAACCGGGCAGCCAGGCACAGATGTCAGTACGGCAATGTGACTTTACGAGGTTGTACAAAGACTTGAAAAACCTGTTGCAAGCAGAAATAAGGGAACTAACAGGAAGTGACAGGACTGGGAGAGAGAACAGGAGTTCTGGAGTGGAAAGTAGATCAATCCATCAAAGCGATCAAACGACAGGATAGAAGGTTGACAGACATGCAGGAGCAAATCAATGAACTACGAGAAAGGCAAGAGGATGCCGAAAACCGGGACAGGCGCAACAATATCCGGATCGGGAGTACCAGACGCGGTCCTGGACTGCGAGGACTACATATCCCGGTGGATAAAGAGCATACTCCCAGACACCGAAGGAGTACCTATCCATGGACTGATGCCACAGAGCCTTAAGGGCTAAGCCTCTACAGTCCGAACAACCACGGGATATTGTTGTGCGAATGCACCACTTCCGAACAAAGAAGCAGTCCTGCAAAAAACAAGGCCACTACCTACGGTGGAATTTGAAGGGGCCCGGTTGCTAATCTTCCAAGACCTGGCACCGGCCACGCTAGCTAGGAGGAAAAACCTGCTGCCAATTACCAAGATCCTGAGAGAAAAGGGAGTCCGGTACAGGTGGACTTTTCCCTTTGGTCTATTGGTGACCTGTGGTGATAGAGCGGTCGCAATGAGGGAACCAGAAGAGGGACCCTCCTTCCTGCACAAGCTAGGGCTGGGGAAAGCCCCTAATAGTGTGAGCCCCATGTAGACACCCCCAGACCCCATATGGCTACAAAACTTTAAGTCACCCAAAGCACAAAGAGACAAGAACTGAATAAAGTCAGAGAACAAAAACATTAAAGTTATAAGTTAAGACATTATCAAGTTTCCTCAGTTTAAAAGTTGAGAAGAATTTTCATCAGTTCCAGGAATTCCGAGATGTTACTAAGGAAGTGAGAGAGACTCAGCAGCGAGTCGACAGTCAAAACCTGTCAGAAAAGGGAATAAAGTCACCCCTACCCAAAAATGTTGTCTACCCTTACCTTATCCTGAAAGCATGGCCAGGTAAAGAAGATGGCGGCTGCAATGGACTAACCCTGGATCCAAGATGACACGCAGAAGCTGGAAGGTACAGGGAGGCGGGAAGCTGGAGCGAGGGCGCGGACCTCCATCACGATGCGAAGGGTGGTCCAAAATGGCGGCGACCAGGAGGACGTCATCGTACGGAGACGGTACAACAGGCGCCATCTTGGAGGTGGCAAAGTGAGCGAGAGGCCGCACAGAGGATGACGTCATACAGACGTGACAGGCGGCCTAACAGAATTGGGGGCGGAAGAGGCACAGAATTGGGGGGAAAGAGGCGCAGAATTGGGGGGGGGGAAGAGGTGCAGAATTGAGGGGGGGGAAGAGGTGCAGAATTGGGGATTGGGGGGGGGAAGAGGGAAGATGAGATGAGTAGGAAGATGAGACGGGCACACAAGACAAACAGCGCACGCAATACAATACTAGAGGGGGGGTGGTAGGTAGAGAAATATGTTGAGGGAGCATCAGCAAGTAGAATTTTGGGAGGTGGACGGAACAGAAGGTTAAGAGTCAGAAGGTAGGGTTAGAATAAAGGGTGGTCACATAAGAATAAGAGGGTCGGGGAAGTGAGACAGGAGAAGATGGCAAGGGAAGGTAGAAATAATATGAGGTAGAAGAATGCATAAGCATTATAGGACATGGGATGAGGAAGTGATAGTTAGGATTGAAGGGTACTGTCGCGGCCGAGTTTATTCTTACCTTTGCCCGGTCTCGGCCGCGACAGAAACCGGGCGCGCGCCGAGGTATCCCGTGCGCGCGCCGGAGCCTCGGAGGATCGGTCCTCCGATCGGGGCTTCCCCCTCCCCTCTCCGGGTCCACCGGGTCCCCGCAGCCCCCCACCGCCATCCCATACATTACAGCAATGAAGCGTGATCGCGCATCGATAATGCGCGGCACGCCGAGGGAAAAAAACGACGAAACCGGAACACCACGCGGCTTGCGGCTCCAGCCAGGTAAGAATTAAGTGTGTCGCCACTGTAAATAGGTGAGAGATAAGTAGTAGAAAGGAGACTAGGTTGAACTACAGCGGAAGAGATACAGACGGGAAGGGACGGGAGAGGAGCAGAAAGGGTCTGGGAGAACCGCTGTAAGAAATTAGACGGTAGGGAGGTGTAAGAGCAGTCCTTGAGGTAGATACGTAGGAGAATAGGAGGGTTACACAAGGGGCAATTAATAGCAACGGAGGTACGGGGGTTGCACCAGATGAGGGGACGGGTAACGGGGGGGGGGGGGAAACAACAACAACAAAAAAACTATTGGCACAAGAAGAGTAGTCACGTGAAAAGGAATTCAGACCAACAGAGAAGAAGTTAGATGGTTTTAAGGTTAAGGTTTTCAGGAGAGCGTGGCAGGAGCTACGGAGAGGGACAGGCTCCAAAGTTCATATGGGCCAGAGGCTGGGAGTGGAGAGAAGGGCTCTTCAGTTCACCAGTAAAGTCCTTTGGGCGGAGCTACAGGGAGAGGAATCCGTACACTCCAAGGCGACAAACAAAGACCAACACGGATGGAGAGAGCCCAAAGGCGATGAACTCGGTGCCAGAGGAGAAGTTGAAAGGCGTCGAGAGCTGTTAATTTCTGTTATGCAGTGTTCTATGGTTGAGTGTTATGTGTTTGTATCTGTATGCCCCCAGGTTTTCCTTTTGTGTGTGTGTGTCCCCCTATATACCCACAGGTGGACAAAGAAGAAAGTCGAGGATGGTGAAGGGTATTGGTTCCAGGAACAGAGAACCCTACAGGAATATGATTGCAATCATAATCAGAAGTCTGAGGGGTCAAAGCAGAGGGGTTACACCCCCCGTTTCTAACAGATCAGCAGATCAGAACTGGTTCACTACCGCACGGCTGACCTGGAATTAGAGGGCAGGTTTGCGGAAAAAAAACAGGAGGCATCCCCTCATTCCCACCCCATCCAATCACCCACAGAGGAGAAATCATCTAAGCATTACTGGAGACTAGATGTGAGTGTGTCTCCTCCTAGAAGTGAATTTTTATTGTCTACCCCCCCACCTCCCCTTAAATGAAGAAGTGAATTGTGTATAACATTTGTGTTGTTTTTCACTGTGGTTCCCCTTTCTTCCCTTCAATTTCATACGTTCTACACGTCGTGGAGCCACAAGTGGAGCAACGCGCCTGAGGACCCTTCCCCTTTTTTCTACCTACACCTGTACAGAGGTTGATGAATCACCTCTGAGAGACTCGGGCAGAGAATCTCCTTTTGTGGAAAGAACTGAAGCCACACATTGAACAGTAGGATATTCTTTTTGGCGCAACTTCTCTTTTCTTGCTAATTTCACATAATGTTAAAGGGTTCAACAGCCCAGTGAAAAGAAGGTTAGCCTTTAAAGATTACAAACGTAAGGGCGCAGACATATTGTTTCTGCAAGAAACACACTTCACAAGTGACAACACCCCGAAATTCCTAGACAAAGATTTTAGGATGAGTTTCCTGGCATCAGCGCAGGTGAAAAAAAGGGGTGTAGCCAATTTGGTACACAACAGATTACCATTCTTAGCAGACGGCACATATATTGATAAAGAGGGTAGGTACATCATACTGCACCGACACACTTTATTCGAGCAAATACCCGGTATGTACCTGGCAGATACCTGGAATGCGCCGCTCCTCACCTCTGACAAGCCCCGTTGCATTTGCCTTCCCAGCCTGGGTTCATGCCTGGCTGACGGGCGGCTGATCTGTTAAATGATAATGATTAGGATTTAATAGGCTGCAATGCTTCGCGTGTCTACCAGATGGCATAAATTCATGAATTGTAATGCAGTATATATATATATACTGTGCAGTATTGCAGCCAGCGGAAATAAAATGCTTCAATCCCTGCTTGGAAAATACCTCAATGCACTCGGGCAGAAAACAGTCACAAACCTCAATACACCCGGGTATACCCGAATTCGTGGGACTAGCCACGCTCGAATAAAGTGTGTCGCCAGTGTAGTAACGGGATCCATACGAGACCAGCCTATCACGCTGGCAGCAATATACGCCCCAAGTGAACAAGCCACAGATTTCCTCAACCGAATTTTTATAAAATTGCACAAAGTAGCAAAAGGGAACGTTATATTAGCAGGTGAACTCAATAGGACACTCAACCCAGACTTGGACAGATGTACAACGAATAACACGGCCCACAGACAGGACTTACTAACAATAGCTAAGGGAATGAAGGAATGCTAACTCCTAGATATATGGCGGGAACAACATCAGGGTGTGAAGGAATACACGTTCTACTCACATCCCCATGACAGATACAGCAGGATAGATTACTTCCTTGTTTCAAATAGAATGGTCCCGGGGGTCTCTCGTACAGAGATACATGATATTTCATTGTCTGAACACTCATCTATAGAGCTGCGATGCACATTAATACCTCTAGACAGACCTAGAGCGAACTGGAAGCTAAATGAGATCTTATTGAAAATACCGGATTTGGAAAGGGAGGTGGGAGAGAAAATTAAGATGTATTTCGAGGAGAATAAGGGGAGTGTGACGACAAACATCACACTGTGGGAAGCTCATAAAGCTACTCTCAGGGGAATATTAATGAATTTGGCCACTAAAATAGAAACGGAAAAGAAAATTAAAGAGTTGGAAAATCAACTAGCGGAGCTTTCCGCCATCCATAAAGAGAGGAAACAGGACCAAACGTTGAAACAACTATTAGACACTAAAACAAAGCTAAATCTCCTCCTATCCTCCCAAGTTGAGAAGGAAATGGTGTGGTCTAGATGTACATTTTTACGAAAAAGCTAACAAGCCAGATACTTTACTTGCCAATAAGCTCAAAAATAAGTTTCCAAAATTACCATATTCACGCTATACGTACACAGGGGGGTGACGTTATGTCCAATCCGGGGAAGATTGTAGAGGAGTTCAGAGCGTACTACGAAAAACTCTATAATGGAGATAGGATCACCCACAAGCCTAAAACAAAAGAGGCATTAAAAAAAATCCTAAAAGAGGCAAATTTGCCCACATTGTGCAGAGGGGAGAGGGAAGCACTGCAGGCAAACTTTGCATACGAAGAACTTTCAGAGGTAATCAAGTCATTAAAACCAGCTAAAGCGCCAGGACTGGATGGTTTTTCTAATATATACTACAAAAAATATCTCAAATTTCTGGCACCCCATATGTTAAATATGTTTAATGAAATCTTAGCGGGGGCCTCCTTCCCAACACAAATGTTACAAGCTTCAATATCACTGATCCATTAGCCTGGAAAGGACCCAGCAGACTACAAGATCTACCGGCCCATCTCCCTGATTAATTTAGACATCAAAATTTATTCCAAACTTATAGCAAACAGAGTGGGTAGTGTTCTTCCCAGGCTAATTCATACGGATCAGGTAGGGTTTATCGGAGGCAGACAGGCAGCGGACAACACCAGGAGAATAATTGATTTGATTGATGTGGCTAAAAAGAAAAACATACTCTCCATGGCGTTGAGTGTGGATGCTGAGAAAGCCTTCGATAGGATAGACTGGCCCTATCTAAAAGAAACGCTAGGAGAATTTGGTTTTGAAGGACGCCTGTTAGGAGCCATTCTTGCACTATACGAGGGCCCGACGGCAAGGGTGAGACACCAAGGCTTCTCCTCAGAACAATTTAATATTCGCAGCGGAACAAGACAGGGTTGCCCGTTGTCCCCACTGCTGTTCGCCCTCTGCATAGAGCCCCTCGTGGCGCACATTAGGCACAGTCCAGACATAGCAGGAATATTGGTAGAAGACCAGGTACATAAGGTTGCTATGTATGCGGATGATGTGATTTTAACATTGTCAAAACCCCTCACATCTCTGCCCAATGTTTTTGGGATTTTGGGTAAATTCAACCAAATCTCGGGATTCAAAATGAATCAGACCAAATCTGAAGCCCTCAACATAAATCTACCCAAAGAGGTGCAAAAATTAATAGACATAAACTTCAATTTCAAATGGCAAGCCTCCGCTATCAAATATTTAGGGGTATACATCACAAGGGATTACAAAACACTATACAAAGCTAATTACCCCAGATTGATTAAGAGTCTGGGGGAGGATCTCAAGACATGGATGAAAGGGGGCATTTCTTGGATTGGGAGGATACATAGCGTGAAAATGAACCTCCTCCCAAGGATGTTATATCTATTCCAGAGTCTGCCCATACCTATAGTACATGCGGACATTCTCTCCCTACACTCACAAATGATGACATTTATTTGGAATAAGAAAAGCCCAAGGATTGCAAAGGGTATCTTGAAGAGGCCCAGTACGAAAGGGGGACTAGCGATACCTTGCTTGTTAGTTTATTACAAGGCGGCAAAATTGTGCCAAATTATTCAATGGCACACAGATCCGAAATTAAGGAGATGGGTGGAGTTAAAGAAATGTTGTTGTGCACCAACAGAGCTACAGAATTTAATCTGGCTTCCCAATGGGGGAAGAAGGAACATGGTAATACCGCTCCAGACCACAGTTAATTCCTTACGGGTATTGGAGGCCACTAAAACTAGCTGCAATCTCACTTCCAGAGAATCGCTAATGACACAGATAATCGGTAACCCGGATTTCGCTTCAGGGATGAATAGAAATAACTTTCTAATCTGGATACAGTCGGGTATTACATGGCTGCTAGATTTGGAGGGAAGGAAATTTATTAAAACATTTGAACAAATTAAATCCACAAAGGATATACCAAACAAGGAATTCTTCAGATACCTCCAGATTCGTGATTTTTATAACAAATCCCCAATCAGGCCAGCAAGAACAAATTTTGAGCAGCTGTGTTCCAGAGGAACGGACTCAAGGGGACTGACTTCTAGAATGAACAGGGAGGTGATCTGTCCTGAGACCACGGAGAATAAAAAACTCAGTTACATCAGTGTGACAGGGTAAATAAAAGCCACCAGCTATATGCCTGGAAGACATATGTTTAGTCTGCAGTGCAGCAGTGAATAGGTTAACTTCAGCTGGGAAACTCAGGGCAATTAGTTGGATCCCAGCTGCCTAATCAAGGTGTGTTAAAAACCACAGAATGTACACTTATGCAGGCTAGCTGGTCAGAAGACAGGAGTGAGTTACTGAAGAGATTACTGATATAAGGTCTGTTTGCAAAGTACATGGTTTATGAACTGTTGTATCCTGCATACTGAGGAAAACTGCTTTGTTTGCCATGCTGAAGATAAGCTATTTTGTTTTGTCTGCTGAAGAGAAGATATTTAGTTTTTTGTGCTGTATGTTTTTTAAGGCTAAATAAATAAGCCTTGTCAAGAGACCCCGCGTGTGTAGTTGCATGTACCCTGCAACATATGGTGTCAGAAGTGACAGGATTTTGAAAGACCCCTGCAGTTAAAGGGCCACACACACACAAGAATGAGAAAAATGGAAGAACTTTTGAAAGAGTTTCTGTGCGAGCAGACCAGACAGCAGGGACATTTTTTTTTTCAACTTTGTCTTTATTAGTTTTTTGTGCATACAAACATGGGAACAAGTAATGGAGATAACTGTCCATAGTATACACAGAACTGTCTGAGACATACCACACAGAACGGACACATGATGGGGAGACAACAGGACAAGACAGCCACAGACCAAAGACAACAACGGAAAGAGGGGGGGAAGGTATCCTTCCGGAGCCCCTCTACCTCCCCTCTAAAGAAAGATTTTAAATCCACTAGCAGCCGAGAAATCTCCTTTTTAATTACTCTGGAATGACCCGCTGCAGCCGCAGCTCCCTCCAGATCTTGGGCCGAGTCAGAGTCTGACATTGCTGAGAGCTCCGCTGCTCCGGCCTTGCCCGGTCCGGTGAAGTATGAGCGCACGTCTGATTTGCGCCGGGTCTTTTGCCTTGTCGCTGCCATGGCACCTCCGGGCTTGATTTATGATCTGGGTTATGTTAGGGATCTCTAGCGCTGGTTATGAAATTTCAGATTTCGGTTTTAGTATATTTTATTAGCTTTTATCTGCCGGCGGTTGGCGGAGCTGTGCAATCACACCACCATCTCCAACCTGCCGCGCATGCGCATCGACAGCAGGGACATTTAATGCAGGAGCAGACCAGACTGCAGGAACTGGTAATGCAGGAGCAGACCAAACAGCAGGGACTGTTAATGCAGGAGCAGGCTCAACTACAAGCAGAGAGAGATGAAAGACTACAGGCAGCACAGGATGAGCGGATTGCCAAGCTGCTGACCCAATTCCAGGGGTCTGCCAGTGCAGAACTTGCAAACAAACCCCCGATACTCCTGAGGAAAATGGCTTCGAACAAGGATCCAGAGGCCTTTTTACTTATATTTGAAAGGGTTGCCGAAGTGCAGGGCTGGGCTGCAGATTGCTGGGGAACTGCTTTGGCCCCGCTCCTCATAGGAGAAGCCCAGGCCTCATATCAGGGCCTCCCTGATAATCAGGCAATGGACTACCGACAAGTGAAAGCCGCCATACTGGATCGCTTAGGTCTGACCCCCAAAACCTACCGGCAGCAGTTCCGGAACATGAAGTACACCGCTAAGATGAGACCCCGGGTCCTCGCTCAGCAGTTATTGGACTTGTGTACACGCTGGATACAACCCGAGGAATGCACTAAGGAGGCAATTTTTGAGCAAGGAATAATTCCTACAAATAATACCCCCTTCCGCACGCTCATGGGTAAAATGCCACGCAGCTGAAACCCTAGCTTTGGCGGTCCGACTCGTGGAGAACTTCCTTGGGGCTGAGGAACAGGCGAGTGTCCTGAACTCGACAGATCCAACTCCACCGGCACCTGCTGATGCCTGAAGAGGGAGGTCGGATCAACGGGGAACCTACGGCCCGTCCACGCGCAACCACCAAGTCCAATGGAAGGAGCAGTCGTTCCAGCAAGGGCGGAGTCCAAATGCTGGTCCCCGTCGAGACCCTCATCTCCTTCCAGATGTCGGCTTGTCACAAAATGAGAGGAACTTCCGAGGATGTTGCCCACAAGACCCACCAGATGCCTGGTCTCCAGTATCTGGTCCAGCGGAGCACTATCCACGGCCCCCTCCTGCGAGGGAACCCTATCCATGTTCCACCTGCGGAGAACAAGGCCACCGGCAGGTGGACTGTCCACTGATGGATTGTTCATTCAGCAGGAACGTCGCCTCGGCCTTCACTGGAGAAAATTACAAGCCCTGGCTACTTCCAGCCCAGGTTGGGGGAAAAACCGTCCAGGCCCTTGTAGATTCGGGCTCTGGGAAAAATCTGGTCCTCCAGGAACTGTTACCACCTAACGTGTGTTCTTTTGACTCCCCATGGAGTATAGAATGTATACACGGTGATGTAAAACGGTATCCGACGGCCAAAATCCAGCTACAGGTAAAAGGTCAGGAGGCCTACCTCGAAGTAGGAGTCGCTCCTTGGGTCCCTGCCTCCGTTGTGCTCGGCCGGGACTGGCCTTTCTTTTCGAACTTAATGGCTCCTGTCTCTCATGAGGAGCCTTATTCTATGGCTCAGGAGAACCCTGGCAAACTGTTCCCCTTCTCAGCAGACCTTTTTCCCAGTAGACCCCGGGTTCAAAAGACTCGGAAGCAAAGATGCTCTGACCAACAGGACTGGTTACAGAAATCTGAGTCTCAAGGTGACCATTCTAATAGCCAGAAGTCACAAGTGATGACTGGGGATGACCAGAGGGAGGGGGATATGGGCCGTAGAGATTTACCAGACCTATACCTCCCTGATTTTCGCCAGAGGCAAAGGGAAGGCCCAGTCCTTGCTAGACAGTATGATAAGGTGGTAAAAATTGATGAGCAGATTTTGAATGCACAGGGGGTGTAAGTATTCCCCCATTTTGAGTTATCAAATGATATCCTGTATAGGGTGAATAGGCAGACACAAACAGGGGAGGTCACCAGACAGATATTGGTTCCCAAGGCGTTTGTTAAATCTGTGTTCACTCTAGCCCATACTGTCCCTTGGGGTGGTCACCTGGGAAGGGATAAAACATTGGACCGTATTTTGTCCCGATTCTATTGGCCAGGGATGCATAGTGATATTGCTAAGTTATGTGCGGCATGTCCGGAGTGCCAGCTAACTAGTCCATAGGGACAAAAAACAGCCCCTTTGGTTCCTCTACCCTTGGTGTCAGTTCCCTTTGAGGATTGGGGTAGACTTGGTTGGACCTCTAGAACCCTCTGCGAAAGGACACAGGTTTATTCTTGTAATAGTTGATTATGCTACAATATATCCTGAGGCGTTCCCCCTGAGAACAGCAACGGCGAAGCAAGTAGCTAACAAGTTGTTGGAGCTGTTCTCACGGGTTGCACTTCCCCAGGTTATGTTGACAGACCAAGGTACAAATTTTATGGCTAAACTGATGCAGGATGTCTTAAAATTACTAGAGGTCAAGTCTGTTCGGACATCGGTCTACCATCCAGACTGACGGATTGGTGGAATGATTTAACCGAACTCTAAAAGGGATGCTGAGGAAATTTGTAGATTCAGAGAAGAGAGCCTGGGATTAACTTCTCCCTTTTCTGCTGTTTGCAGTGTGGGAAGTTCCCCAGGCCTCCACAGGATTCTCTCCATTTGAACTGCTGTATGGCCACCAACCCCGGGGTATCCTAGACCTCCTAATGGAGTCCTGGGAGGAACAGCGGTCCCCTTCTAAGAATACCCTGCAATATGTACTAGACCTTAGGAAGCGCCTAGATGTGGTCGGCCATTTTGCTAGGGAGAATCTGAGATCAGCCCAGGATAGTCAGGAGAGACATTACAATCAGAATGCTCGCATGAGAGTATTTCACCCAGGAGACCAGGTGATGTTATTATTACCCAGTTGCGAGAGTAAACTCCTTGCCAAATGGCAGGGCCCATTCGAAGTACTCCGCCGCAGGGGTGATGTGGATTACGAGATCGCTCAACCAGGGTCCAGGAAGGGTAAACAAATTTACCATGTGAACTTGCTGAAACCCTGGAAGATGCAGCAGTCTCTATTCATCCACCCGGTGGAGGAGGAAATGGACTTGGGTCCTCAGCCCCCACGGGAGAACATCGTAGGTGACGATAAAATCCCAATGGGTAAACAGTTGTCCTCTGAACAAAAAGGGAACTTGTTAGCAATAATTACACAATTCCATGATGTTTTTTTACCAGGGCAAACTAACTTAATTTCACATGCGATCGAGACAGCACCTGGGGTAAAAGTACGTTCCCATCCTTATAGGTGGCCTGAAAGTCGTAGGGGCCTGGTAGAGAAGGAAGTACAAGAAATGTTACACTTAGGAGTGATTGAGGAATCATGCAGTGAGTGGTGTAGTCCACTAGTTATGGTCCCTAAACCCGATGGGAAGGTAAGATTGTGTGGACCTCTGAAAGGTCAATGCGGTATCCAAGTTTGATGCATATCCGATGCCAAGGGTGGTTGAATTAATTGACTCCCTTGGTAACGCGGAATATATATCCACGCTGGACTTAACAAAAGGATACTGGCAAATACCCTTAGAGGAAAAGTCCAAGTGCAAAACAGCCTTTGCCACTCCCATGGGTTTATACCAGTTTGTGACAATGCCATTTGGACTGCATGGAGCCCCAGCCACATTTCAGAGACTCATGGATAAGGTGCTGAGACCCCATAGGACTTATGCCGCAGCCTACCTAGATGACATTGTCATTTATAGTCAACACTGGTGGGCCCATCTAAATAGACTGAAAGCGGTCCTCAAATCTCTAAGAGACGCAGGGCTCACAGCCAACCCTAAGAAATGTGCCTTGGGTAAGGCGGAAACCAAATACTTAGGGTATGCAGTGGGAGGTGGAAAAGTAAGGCCACTAGCCGACAAGGTAGTTGCCCTGAAAGAAGTTCCGACCCCCCAAACATAAACGCAGGTACGCTCTGCTGGGTTTAGCAGGATACTACCGGCGCTTCATCCCCAACTACTTGGAAGTGGCAGCCTCTTTAACGGACCTCACAAAAAAGTGTGCCCCTACACAAGTGGTATGGTCAAGGGAATGTCAGAGAGCCTTTGAGGACATAAAAATTTGTCTATCAGAAGGTGCCATCCTTAGAAGCCCAGACTTCAACAGGCCTTTTGTAGTGCAAACGGATGCATCAGAGATAGGGCTAGGGGCAGTGTTGTCACAACAGTTTGAGGGAGTGGAACATCCGATCATTTTTCTGAGTAGGAAATTGTTCCCGAGGGAAAAAAATTACTCAGTGATTGAGAAGGAGTGCCTCGCAGTGAAGTGGGCAATCGAGGCTTTAAGGCATTACCTGTCAGGAGTCCATTTTACTCTGGTGACGGACCATGCTCCACTGAAGTGGTTAAATAGTATGAAAGATTCCAATGCTAGGTTAACTAGGTGGTATATGGCCCTCCAACCCTTCTCATTTGAGATTCAGCACAGGCCGGGATAAGAGAACGCAAATGCTGATTTCTTTTCTAGAGAGGGGGTGGATGGTCGGGCTTCAGGTGTGTGTAGCCCCAGCCACACACTAATAGGGGAGGAATGTGACAGGGTAAATAAAAGCCACCATCTATATGCCTGGCAGACATATGTTTAGTCTGCAGTGCAGCAGTGAATAAGTGAACTTCAGCTGGGAAACTCAGGGCAATTAATTGGATCCCAGCTGCCTAATCAAGGTGAGTTAAAAACCCCAGGATGTGCACACATGCAGGCTAGCTGGTCAGAAGACAGGAGTGAGTTACTGAAGAGATTACTGATATAAGGTCTGTTTGCAAAGTACATGGTTTATGAACTGTTGTGTCCTGCATACTGAGGAAAACTGCTTTGTTTGCCATGCTGAAGATAAGCTATTTTGTTTTGTCTGCTGAAGAGAAGATATTTTGTTTTGTGTGCTGTATGTTTTTTAAGGCTAAATAAATAAGCCTTGTCAAGAGACCCCGCGTGTGTAGTTGCATGTACCCTGCAACAATCAGACAGTGGGAAGCGGATTTAGGGGAGACATTAGAGGACTGGGACAGGATACTGCAGGCTGCTGCCAGAAGCTCAGTTTGCACCACATTAAAGGAGAACGTATATAAAGTCCTTATGCGGTGGTATTACACTCCATCAAGATTAGCTAAATTTGTCAAGGGATACTCCCCGCTATGCCCAAATCACTGTGGGGAAGTAGCAGATCTGAAACATATGCTGTGGTCTTGCACAAAAGTGGTCCCGATTTGGGAACAAATTAGAGAATGGTTACAAAGGATACTCAATTTGGAGATCCCCTTGGACCCGTGGGTGTTCCTCCTGGGCAAGCGGATCTAGGGTCTGTCGAATGCGACGCATAAACTAATCGCGCATTTGACAACAGCCACGAGATGCGAGATCGCAGCATTGTGGAAGCAAAACGAATTACCAGGTATCCCCAAAATTAGGAACATAATTTGGCACGTCTGCCTGATGGTACAACTGATGAGTTTAGTCAATGACACCGGCTCAAACTTTCTAAAAGTCTGGACGCTGTGACTGGTGCAGACAGATATCCATGGGGTGGATACTGTCGCAATATTACAATGATAGCAGCGATTGCATTCTCCTTTGATTGCACAGGATCGGACACCACATAGTAACGGACAGGTAGGTTCAACAACAATGATGACAACCCTGACAGAGTAATAACGAGAAATAGGGGTGGAATTGAGAGATGGACTCTAGGTGTAGTTAGACGCAAGATGAAAAGAAAAATATACTTCAGCGCATGGAATCAAATTAAAAAGAGAACCCTACAGTATGTCTCAGAGGCCAAGGAATTCCAAATAAGCCCTCACTCTAGGTGTGTGTGGTACAAATAGTAATTTTAATTTAAAAAAACAACAACAAAAAAACTTGATAAAACAATTATCCCAGCTGGGTGCAAAGTTACACAAACACAATATTAAGCATAAAATAAAAATAAATCTTTCATCTTAGTATAAGCTTCTAAAAAAGCAGGCGCTTTTCACTCTTGAAAACACCCCTTATGTACATATGTTGGCATGCATACATATAACCATTTAAATTGTCTGCAATATTAGTGATCTCTATGGTAAGCCTGTACATCCTCCCTGGGGGAACAATGAAGACTATTGAATCCTCTTTGTGAACCCCCTAGGTGTTACCAACAGAACCCAACACAGATGATCACCAAATATCTGACTTCAAGGAAAAATCATATAAACATATTGTATCAATGAAACCAATGAAGTCCAACTGATGGTATGTGGCAGTCAAATTGGTTAATGAAAAAAGTAATACTACTAAGCTTTTTCGTTTGGGGCACGCTGTAGAAATACTAGACTTAGAAATAAGTTGGTGTAAGTGGTGGTAAGAATAGTCAATCTTTGTATTCCCGTGCTTGTAGTATATACGGCTGGGTAAGAGGGAAGAGGTAAAAGAGCAGTGGAAACACAGATCCCTTAAGGAGATATCTTGCACACTATTTGCATCTTTCACAAAGTGGAAGAATGGGTTAAGGTGCATACAGGTTAAGTATGTGCAGGTATTATCCCATCACCTGGAGCGTTCCTGGCTCTTCACACAAACTTTTAAATTTTCACAATTGTGTTTAATCTCTCAATCGAGAGATATTTTGACTCCACTCACCAGGTGCAGGCTGCAGTTACCTGTACTGAGTATCTGTAGGATACTACAGGTGGGAGCAGTTCCTCTCTGCTCATTGTCGTCTCTGGCTTGATTGAATGGTTTGCTGCACGCGTCCTTGGGGTACTGCGACCCACTAGCTGTTCCACTTCCTTCTCTGCTGCCGTCCAGTGCGGTTCTCCGTATCCTCCTTCTCACACATACAGTGGCGACACAGTTTATTACACTGCGGCCAGATCCGCAAGCCGGGAGATTTCCCGGCTTGCTAGTGGCCGCCCCTCGGCGTGCCGCGCGTCATAGACGCGCGGTCACGCGTCTTCGGGAGCCTGCGCCCCCTGCACGCGCGTCCAGGGCTCCCCGAGGGAGCCCTGGTGTCCCGCGATCGCGGGACGGCGGAAGGGGGTTCCGGGGGACCCGGCAGACCCGGCAGCGGTAGGGAGAGCGCCCCGATCGGAGGGCGCTCTTCCGCTGCTTCGGCGCGCGCCCGTCACCCTCGGGCGCGCGCCAGGCTACTGCTGCGGCCAAGAACGGGCAAATGCTCGAATAAACTTGGCCGCAGCAGTACACCGCTTCTTTAACTAGGGTTAACTATACAAACACTTAAAACCTTTAACCAGCTAAAGAAGTGGTGTATGTGTGAGAAGGAGGATACATCCATTCAAAAAAAAATTCCTGTTGGCGCCAACACTCCTAACATTGGGGACATCACACGACCGACGGGAGATAGCTGGAGAAAGAGATGTGAGGTGGAAGATGCCGACGTAAGACGCAAGACGCTGAGACACGAAGCTAGCAGCGCCATTTGGAGGCGCATCATGTGACCGCTAAGATACTTGCGGACGGAGAACCGCACTGGACGGCAGCACAATTGTGAAAATGTCAAAGTTTGTGTGAAGAGCCAGGAACGCTACAGGTGATGGGATAATACCTGTACATACTTAACCTGTATGCATCTTAACCCATTCTTCCACTTTGTGAAAGCTGCAAATAGTGTGCAAGATCTCTCCTTAAGGGATCTGTGTTTCCACTGCTCTTTTACCTCTTCCCTTTTACCCAGCCATATATACTACAAGCAAGGGAATACAAAGATTGACTATTCTTACTACCACTTACACCAACTTATTTCTAATTCTAGCATTTCTACAGCGTGCCTTAAACGAAGAAGCTTAGTAGTACTACTTTTTTCATTAACCAATTTGACTGCCACATACCATCAGTTGGACTTCATTGGTTTCATTGATACAATATGTTTATATGATTTTTCCTTGAAGTCAGATATTTGGTGATCATCTGTGTTGGGTTCTGTTTGTAACACCTAGGGGGTTCACAAAGAGGATTCAATAGTCTTCATTGTTCCCCCAGGGAGGACGTACAGGCTTACCATAGAGATCACTAATATAGCAGACAATTTAAATGGTTATATGTATGCATGCCAACATATGTACATAAGGGGTGTTTTCCAGAGTGAAAAGCGCCTGCTTTTTTAGAAGCTTTTACTAAGATGAAAGATTTATTTTTATTTTATGCTTAATATTGTGTTTGTGTAACTTTGCACCCAGCTGGGATAATTGTTTTATCAAGGTTTTTAAAAAAAAATATTTTAATTAAAATTACTATTTGTACCACACACACCTAGAGTGAGGGCTTATTTGGAATTCCTTGGCCTCTGAGACATAGGGTTCTCTTTTTAATTTGATTCCATGCGCTGAAGTATATATTTCTTTTAATCTATTCTTTATATACATATGGGAATTGAAGACACCCTTCTAATATACCTCAGCAGCAGACGTCATTCCTTTTATATAGTGACAACATTACCATTACTAACATTGTTTCAAGCTCACTTAGCGCCATCTTTTTCCTTTCTGTAGTTAGAGGCAAACCACGAAGGGCGGATCTGAGCCAAGGTCCTCGCAAAGGATGCGAAAACCCACCCACGCCCCCCCACCTTCCCCTCCCTTATCGTGCCCCCCACAGGGTCCTTTGTTTGGTACGTCTTGCAGGTCTTGTTCAGTGTTGTATGTAGTACACAGTAGTTGTCTTGTGTAGGAAATATGTCAGTGATAAAAAATGTTGGTATGCAGTACAACGGTTGGTGGCACAATGTATGCTTGTTACAAACCAATAAAAAATTTAAGATGAAAAACAAAAAACTAGGCCATGTTTGCATAATAAATAACTTTAATTATCTAGACATAGACTGGAGCAATGAAATTAGAATTAAAACTATAGGAAACAGGTTTTTGGGGATGCTAAAAGACAATTACATGACCCAAATGATTGAGGAACCAACCAAGGGAGGGGCAATATTGGATTTAGTCATATCAAACAATATCAAAGTAATAACACATTTTCTTGTCTGGGAAACAGTGATCATAATATGGTCTAATTTGAAATAAATTATCAAAAAGCATATTATATGGGTTCAACAAAGAATAATATTTTTAGAAAGGCAGATTTTAATAAATAGGAATAATCTACAAGGAATATATTGGGATTACATTTTTGCAGGACAAAAATGTGGAAGATAAATGGGCAGTCTTTAAAACATTGTTAGAAAAGCACATTTATCAGTTTATACCCTTGGGTAATATAAAAGGAACAAGTTTAAACCAATGTTGCTAAACAGAAAGGTAAGGGAGGAAATGGGAAGGAAGAGGCAGGCATTTAGAGTCTTAAAGTCAGAAGGAACGAAGGCAGCATTTCACAATTATAAGGATTGTAACAAAAGTTGGAAAAGGACAATCAAATTAGCTGACGCCATACACCTCATACATCGATCTTGGCTCCTGCAGACACACTTACCAGAACACTTTCCTACTGTCTCTGTATGTTCTTCCTACTTACCACTTCGGGGCAGGGACTCCTTTTTCTTAATGTTACTTTTATGTCTAAAACGCTTATTCCCATTGTGTGTTATATTAATATGTCATGTGTATGGCTCCTGTGAAGCACTATATAAATATATACATACATCGAAAAATTGAAAATGAAAAAAGGATTGAAATAGAAAGTAAGATCGACCCTAAAAAGTTATTATATCACAAAGATTAGAAAAGTAAATGTAGGACCCATTCAGTGTGAGATGGGCAGGAAAAATGATTGGAGATAGGGAAAAGCAGAGATATTAAACAAATCATTTTCATCTATTTACCAGGGAAGAATTAAGCATAAAAATAGTTCTACAGGAGGAAGCCAAAACCTCTATATTGATGAACAATTAGTTAACCAAGGAAGAAGTGCATAGGTGGCTTGATAAAATTAAAGTAAATAAAGCACCTGGCCCCGATTTTGCATGCACCCAAGAGTTCTTAAGGAGCCAAGTTAAGTAATAGCCAAAGCATTACATTTAATATTTAAGGACTCCATTTCCACAGGCTCAGTACAACAAGATTGGTGGAAAGCAGACATGGTGCTTATATTTAAAAAGGGAGCTAGCCCAAAACTGGCGAATTACAGACCTGTAAGCCTGACTTCAATAGTGGAGAAGCTACTTGAAGGTTTACTGTAGTATGGGATAATATTAAAAAATATCTAATACCAAAATGATTAGTAATAATCAGCATGGATTTATGAAGGAAAAGTCATGACATTCTAACCTTATCAGTTTCTTTGAAAAGGTAAGTATACAGCAAATAAAAATATCACTTGTGAGTACATTCACATGTCTCAGACAGGTCTGCCACCCTCCTTTTCCCCATTATCTCCTAGTATACAGTACTTCCACTTCAGCTGGGGAATCTGGGAATTTACATGCAAATGAGCATACGGTGTAAGCTTTTAGTTCATGTCCATTTTAACATGGACCTCTACATGCCTGACACATTACAGTTTTTCAGCACAGCCTGGGTCAAAGAAATGCATAACCAGTAAAACTTACTCACAGACAGCTGTGTCTCCATGGAGTTTAGAATGTATACACGGCGATGTAAAACGGTATCCGACGGCCAAAATCCGGCTACAGGTAAAAGGTCAAGAGGCCTACCTCGAAGTAGGAGTCGCTCCTTGGCTCCCTGCCCCCGTTGTGCTCGGCCGGGACTGGCCTTTCTTTTCGGACCTAATGGCTCCAGTCTCTCACGAGGAGCCTTATTCTATGGCTCAGGAGAACCCTGGCAAACTGTTCCCCTTCTCAGCAGACCTTTTTCCCAGTAGACATCGGGTTCCAAAGACTCGGAAGCAAAGACGCTCTGACAAACAGGACTGGTTGCAGAAATCTGGGTCTCAAGGTGACCATTTGTCACGGTTGTGCTCGCCAGAAACCAGGGTCGGACCGCGTGGCTGAGGTGGGGTTGTATAAGCACCGAACTTAGACCGCGCAGGCTGATCCGGAATGCGCAGTTCGTAGTCGTACATAGCAGGGTCGGGACTGGAGAAGGCAGCATCGTCAGTGGACAAGCCAGGGTCAGGATTGGAGACATCAGGGTAAACATTATCCAAGCGGAGTTTCGGTAACAGAAAGTCAACTAGGTCCCGCTTCAGCATAATAGCTGCAGGGCAGGAGCGTGTTCTGCGCGTGCGGCGACCAGCCCATGATACCGGTCTCAGGAAGGGGTTGGCAGACCGGAGTGGGCACACCGCCTGGCAGCACTGGTAAACCAGTGCTTCAGCGCAAAAGTCAAGAACGAGCCTGTGCAAGGAGAGAGAGAGCTACAGACCTCAGGACTAGTAGACCGGCTTCTGCTAAGGGAAGGGCAGCAGGCCCCGGGGAACAGGGAGCTGAAGTAAACACTGGAGGTCCTCCTCTTCAACACAGGAACCAGGACACAGTCTCTGCAATGGAGAGAGAGCAGCAGGCCCCAGGAACCAGTAGATTGGCCTCTGCTATGGAAGGACAGTAGGCCTTAGGAAACAGGAAGCTGAAGTCAACACTGGAGAGACCTCCCCTTCAGCACAGGAACCAGGACACGGCCTCTGCAATGGAGAGTGAGCAGCAGGCCTCAGGATACTCAGGAAGTCAGGCCTCTGCGTAGAAGCATAGCAGCAGGCCTCATGATACTCAGGAAGTCAGGCCTCTGCGTAGAAGCATAGCAGCAGGCCTCAGGATATTCAGGAACTACTAACAAAGACCAGAGAAGTTAGTACACAAGGAGACAAGCCTAGGGCTTGTGGCAGAACACGTGTGACATCCAGGAAGGATTATGCTCGGCAGAGAAGCATTGTGGGAAGGCTGTATTTAAAGATCAGTGAACCAATAGCAGAAGGGGCGTGAGACAGCATTGCTTTAATGAGTGAACCCAGGCTAGGGCTGCAGTAAATATCAGGGGATGTGTTCCAGGACTGCACAGGTCTGTAAGGCAAGGTAAGCAGTAAACTAAGGTGCGGATTCGTTACACCATTCTAGTAGCCAGAAGTCACAAGTGATGGCTGGGGATGGCCAGAGGGAGGTGGATATGGGCCCTGGAGATTTACCAGACCTATACCACCTTGATTTTTGCCAAATCAGGCAAAGGGAAGACCCTGTCCTTGCTAGACAGTATGATAAGTTGGTAAAAATTGATGAGCAGATATTGAAAGCACAGGGGGTGATAGTATTCTCCCATTTTGAATTTTCAAATGATATCCTGTATAGGGTGAAAATGGCAGATACAAACAGGGGAGGTCACCAGACAAATATTGGTTCCCAAGGCGTTTGTTAAATCTGTGTTCACTCTAGCCCATACTGTCCCTTAGGGTGGTCACCTTGGCAGGGATAAAACATTGGAGCGTATTTCATCCCGATTCTATTGGCCAGGGATGCATAGTGATATTGCTAAGTTATGTGCGGCATGTCCGGAGTGCCATCTAACGAGTCCAAAGGGACAAAAACCAGCCCCTTTAGTTCTTCTACCCTTGGTGTCAGTTCCCTTTGAGAGAATTGGGGTAGACTTGGTAGGACCTCTAGAACCTTCTGCGAAAGGACACAGGTTTATTCTTGTAATAGTTGACTATGCAACAAGTGTCACGGGACTATAGGCGTGCTCACCACAAACCGGACTGGACCGCGAGGCCGAGGAGGAGATACAGGAAAACCACCGCCCTACAGCCGCACGAGCGGGTCCGGTAAGCAGAGTAGTGTGGATAGCCTGGTTCGGGGCAGGAGTGTGTAGAATCGTAGAGGAACTTGCCAGTTTCGGGGTCGGAGAGATCAAGAGTAGTCGGAGTCCAAAGCCAAAATCGAGGAGAGTAGAAGGGAGAAGTCCGTAGGGTGAGCCGGGGTTTGAGGGTGCTAGAGATCAGGAGTACAGATTCAAGCAAGGGTCTGTAATGGAAGACAAGAGCAGACTGCGAAGTAGCTTGTAGCAAGCACAACTAGAGACTGACTACACTGGCGACACATTTAATTGCACTGCGGCCAGATCCGCAAGCCGGGAGATTTCCCGGCTTGCTAGTGGCCGCCCCTCGGCGTGCCGCGCGTCATAGACGCGCGGTCACGCGTCTTCGGGAGCGTGCGCCCCCTGCACGCGCGTCCAGGGGCTCCCCGAGGGAGCCCTGGTGTCCCGCGATCGCGGGACAGCGGCAGGGGGTTCCGGGGGACCCGGCGGACCCGGCAGCGGGAGGGAGAGCGCCCCGATCGGAGGGCGCTCTTCCGCTGCTTCGGCGCGCGCCCGTCACACTCGGGCGCGCGCCAGGCTACTGCTGCGGCACAGAACGGGCAAATGCTCGAATAAACTGTGCCGCAGCAGTATGCTCAGCAATCAGCTCAAGGCTGGTAGCACTATATACTGATAGGAGCCAATGAGAAACCCCAGCAGTGATGTCAGATGAAGGTAGAGCGCTGATAGGTTGAGGCAGGATGCACGGCAGGTGTGGGAGGAACAAGTACATTGGCAGCAGTGGAGATGGACATAGTGGCGTGTGCGCGACGGAAGGGGCGGAGTGAGTCTGCCGGGAAGGAAAGCCGGAACTATAGACGCGCACGGGGGTCTGCCCCGGTGGCGCGCATGTGCAGCAGGACCTGCAGGGAGAGAGGAGAGGCCATGGGACCGGACGCCGCGCACCCCGACGGCAGAGGTAGGAGCCGAAACGGTCTCCGTGGGTGGAGGCATTACAGTACCCCCCCTTCAGGGTCAGACTCCGGATGATCATACCCTCTCTTGCGGAATCCATGCCCTCTCTTCGGGTCCAAAACCCCTCCAATGCACAAAGTACTGGAGACCTCCTCTTGAGATACGAAAATCCAGGATGGACTGTACCTCAAACTCTTCTTGTCCATTGACCATGTGAAACAAATAGGTATTGCGCTCATTAGTGGTAAATAGGGATTAAATAATATTGTGATCAAGATAAATACAACCTTGGTATAGGGAGGTTTTGTGCTGCTGCTCTTGGGGGATGGCTCAGCTATCCAGCTAGTACAGAAAAAAGAAAAAGAAAACAGCGCAAAAAAACCTCATGGTGTAGTATTACAATTAAATTTTATAAAGTGAAATGGTGATTATTGCACGTACATCAATAAAAGCATAATTCAGCATGACATGTTAGGGACATGTTACCACTCGCAGGAAACAGCTATGTGCAGGCTGATGTGCATCTGGATCGTCCACTGGTCTTCTGTAGACAGCTCAGCAAAGGGTTGCACGTCTCCTGGAAAATCCTCCTTGTAAGGTGGTCACCAGTCTCCGTCAGACCGCTTGGTGAGGGGTTTGTGTCTCTTTCAGGGATCTCCCTGCAGCAACCGTCAGTTCCAGCACGATATTCTCACAGGCAGTTCCGGATTGATCGCAGTGGCGTCTGACGTCATCAGACGGCGCCCGTCTACACTGGCGACACACTTTATTCGAGCTCGGCTAGTCCCACGAATTCGGGTATACCCGGGTGTATTGAGGTTTGTGACTGTTTTCTGCCCGAGTGCATTGAGTTATTTTCCAGCAGGGATTGAAGCATTTTATTCCCGCTGGCTGCAATACTGAACAGTACATATATATATACTGCATTACAATTCATGAATTTATGCCATCTGGTAGACACGCGAAGCATTGCAGCCTATTAAATCCTAATCATTATCATTTAACAGATCAGCCGCCCATCAGCCAGGCATGAACCCAGGCTGGGAAGGCAAATGCAACGGGGCTTGTCAGAGGTGAGGAGCGGCGCATTCCAGGTATCTGCCAGGTACATACCGGGTATTTGCTCGAATAAAGTGTGTCGGTGCAGTATGTTCGCGTCTCTCTGCTCACAATGTCAATGGAGTGGAAGTCCCACAGGTCATAAACTCGAATTAGGCAGTGAAATAAAGCCGCAATGGGGTTCAGATTAGGAAGGTATTGGAACGCGCCCTATCCTACGCGTTTCGTAATGAATACTTCTTCAGGGAATAACGGAGGAAGTTTCGGGGGCGGTTCTTATACTTAGTGAAACTGGTTTGATTGGCCATGCTTAATTGGCAAACAGTCCCCACCTGGTGAGACAGGGCTACGGCCTCAATCAACATTTAATACAAAAACATTTAGCACATAACAAATACATTCAATTTTTAATAACCAATTGCGGTTCTTGAAATTTTAAATTAGAACTTCTAAAAATAAAGAAAACAAATGTTAGTCATATTTAAAAACAGAACAGGTGCATAACAAATCACTTTCTAGATATAAATGTTTAAGAGTGAATCAAATGATATAGAGAATGGTAAGGACTGGTTTTTTATATAAAGTGTACAGACATTCATAGTAAAGAGAATAAAAATACTCATTAAAATATACTATGTAAAAAATACATTATTATAAAAAATCACTGGTTAAAATTGGCACTATAAAAATAAAAATGTGACAAGTTTAAAAAAGAGACCAGACATCAATCTCTTCATTAAGACCTAGTGGAGAAAGAGTAGATCCACAAACTTTCTTGTTTAGATAGTTTCTTCTCTCTATCTCCACCACGTCTCCCTGCTTGCACAATTTGGATACCTATGTAAGACATAAATGAAGGGTCAGAATTGTGTTTAAGTTTAAAATGCCTGGACACGCTATGTTGCTCAAAACCTATTCTAATATTTCTCGCGTGTTCTAGAATCCTGACCCTTAAAAATCTTTTTGTCCGTCCTACATATTGGTATCCACAGGGACATTGTATTAGATATACCACATATACTGACTTACAGGATATACAGTCTTTGACGGTGAAATTTTCTTTGTTTGTGTTAGATTGAAAGGTTTTACGATCTTTACTTAACATTTTGCAGGCTATACATTTTCCACAGCAATAGTTACCGTTGGGTTTATCAGGCATCCATGGAATCTCCAATTGTGTTTGAATCTGAGATCCAATATCACTTGGTGCCAGATAGTGTTTAAGAGTCTTTGCCCGGCGGTAAATAAAGCTGGGTTTATGATTAAGAGAAGGACCCAAGATTGGATCATTACACAGAATGTTCCAGTTTTTATTAATAATTTTTTGAATATTATTGCTGACAGAACTAAATTCTGTAATAAAGGGTACTATTAACTTTTCCTCTTTATCTTCTGTCTTTATTTGTTTTTTCTGCACTAATAGAGAATCCCTCTCCATTTTCTCAACCTTCTCTAAAGAGCTGAGAAGCAGAAACCTTTCAATCTAACACAACCAAAGAAAATTTCACCGTCAAAGACTGTATATCCTGTAAGTCACTATATGTGGTATATCTAATACAATGTCCCTGTGGATACCAATATGTAGGACGGACAAAAAGATTTTTAAGGGTCAGGATTCTAGAACACGCGAGAAATATTAGAATAGGTTTTGAGCAACATAGCGTGTCCAGGCATTTTAAACTTAAACACAATTCTGACCCTTCATTTATGTCTTACATAGGTATCCAAATTGAGCAAGCAGGGAGACGTGGTGGAGATTGAGAGAAGAAACTATCTAAACAAGAAAGTTTGTGGATCTACAAACTTGAAACTCTATCTCCACTAGGTCTTAATGAAGAGATTGATGTCTGGTCTCTTTTTTAAACTTGTCACATTTTTATTTTTATAGTGCCAATTTTAACCAGTGATTTTTTATAATAATGTATTTTTTACATAGTATATTTTAATGAGTATTTTTATTCTCTTTACTATGAATGTCTGTACACTTTATATAAAAAACCAGTCCTTACCATTCTCTATATCATTTGATTCACTCTTAAACATTTATATCTAGAAAGTGATTTGTTATGCACCTGTTCTGTTTTTAAATATGACTAACATTTGTTTTCTTTATTTTTAGAAGTTCTAATTTAAAATTTCAAGAACCGCAATTGGTTATTAAAAATTGAATGTATTTGTTATGTGCTAAATGTTTTTGTATTAAATGTTGATTGAGGCCGTAGCCCTGTCTCCCCAGGTGGGGACTGTTTGCCAATTAAGCATGGCCAATCAAACCAGTTTCACTAAGTATAAGAACCGCCCCCGAAACTTCCTCCGTTATTCCCTGAAGAAGTATTCATTACGAAACGCGTAGGATAGGGCGCGTTCCAATACCTTCCTAATCTGAACCCCATTGCGGCTTTATTTCACTGCCTAATTCGAGTTTATGACCTGTGGGACTTCCACTCCATTGACATTGTGAGCAGAGAGACGCGAACATAGACGGGCGCCGTCTGATGACGTCAGACGCCACTGCGATCAATCCGGAACTGCCTGTGAGAATATCGTGCTGGAACTGACGGTTGCTGCAGGGAGATCCCTGAAAGAGACACAAACCCCTCACCAAGCGGTCTGACGGAGACTGGTGACCACCTTACAAGGAGGATTTTCCAGGAGACGTGCAACCCTTTGCTGAGCTGTCTACAGAAGACCATGGACGATCCAGATGCACATCAGCCTGCACATAGCTGTTTCCTGCGAGTGGTAACATGTCCCTAACATGTCATGCTGAATTATGCTTTTATTGATGTACGTGCAATAATCACCATTTCACTTTATAAAATTTAATTGTAATACTACACCATGAGGTTTTTTTGCGCTGTTTTCTTTTTCTTTTTTCTGTCCATTGACCAGTCTGGGGCGACGTGCACTGTGTCGGATCTGAGAATTGGGTATAAATGGTTTTAATAGAGAACAATGAAAGGTAGAGGGAATCTTCATAGTTGCATGTAATTTCAGTCGGTAGGTAACCGGATTGATCCTCTCCAATATAGAGAATGGGCCGATAAATCGCCAGCTTTGGGGATGTGACTTTTAACCGTATGTTCTTTGTGGATAGCCATACCTTCTGACCCGGGGCATAATTGGGTGATTTCAGACGATGGCGATCAGCCTGCCTCTTCTGCATAGCCGTGGCCCGTTTGAGATTATCCAGAATCCTAGACCAGGAAGCTTGAAGATCCCGAATCCTCTCTTCTGCGGCCGGAACTCCTGTACTAGGTCCAGGCTGAGGAAGGGCGGAGGGATGAAAGCCAAAATTAGAAAAGAATGGAGACTGTAGTGTGGACTCATTCCTGAGGTTATTATGAGCGAATTCTGCCCAGGGAGTAGGTCGAGCCAATTGTCCTGAGAGTCAGATATAAAACAATGAAGGAACTGCTCCAGGGACTGATTGGTTCGTTCAGTTTGACCATTGGTCTGTGGGTGGTATCCAGAGGAGAAGTGAAGCGCCACGTTAAGTTTCATACAGAAGGCCCTCCAGAATCTCAAAGCAAATTGCGACCCACGATCAGAGACTATGGTTTGGGGTGACCCATGGAGCCTGAAGACTTCCCTCACAAATACCATGGCAAGTTTAGGGGCGCTGGGTAGGCCTTTGAGTGGGATAAAGTGAACTTGTTTAGAAAAGCGGTCGACCACTACTAGTATAGTGTCCATACCCTTAGATTTGGGGAGGTCGACAATAAAGTCCATCGAGAGATGTTCCCATAGTCGATCGGGAATGGGAACGGGTTGCAGGAGTCCTGGAGGTTTATTCCGTGGTATCTTGTTTTGTGCGCAGGTGGAACATGCAGACACGAAATGTTGAATGTCCTTGCGCATGCTTGGCCACCAAAAGGTTCGTTGCAAGAGGTCGATAGACCTTTTGATCCCTGGGTGACCTGCCGTCTTGGCGGCGTGCCCCCATTGCATTACCATCTGGCAGAAGGTAGGGGGTGTGAAGAGTTGTTTAACTGGCACCCTGAGACCCTGAGGGATTTGATCTTGAACCATGGTGATCTCCGGCAGTGCGTCAAAGGTATTGGCAGACAGGACACATTTAGGAGGAAGGATAGTCTCTTGAGGGTCTTCGGTTTTATCTTCTACAGAGAATTGACGAGACAGTGCGTCAGCTTTAATATTTTTGGAACCAGGGAGGTATGAAATAAGGAAGTTGAACCGGGTGAAGAAGAGGGACCAACGTGCCTGCCGGGCACTCAGACGGCGGGCAGTCTCAATATATAAGAGGATTTTATGGTCCGTAAGGATGGTGACGGGGTACTCAGCGCCCTCCAGCAGGTGACGCCACTCCTCGAAGGCCATCTTGATCGCGAGGAGCTCACGCTTACCCACGTCATAATTCCGTTCTGCTGCAGAGAATTTTTTAGAAAAGAATGCACAGGGATGCAATCTGGCCTGTGGGTTCTTCCTTTGGGATAAGATCGCCCCTGCCCCTATGTCCGAAGCATCCACCTCGAGAGTGAAGGGTTGTACTGGATCAGGATGCACCAATGGGTGCGACCAACGTGGAAAAGTTCTTTATGAACCTGCGGTAATAATTGGCAAAGCCTAAGAACCTCTGTACCACTTTCAGAGAGAGGGGTCGGGGCCAATCCAAGACAGCTTCCACCTTGGTAGGGCCCATCGCGAGTCCAGTGTCCGAGATTATGTAACCCAAAAATGACGTGGATGACTGGTGGAACTGGCATTTTTCAAGTTTGGCGCAGACGGTTCTCCCGCAACCTCTGAAGAACTTGTTTGACGTGCCAAGTATGTTCCAGGGGATTCTGGGAGAATATAAGGATGTCGTCTAGGTAGACCACCACGTGTTGATCCAGAAGATCTCTGTCAGGAATCGGCGTTCTCCACGCTCCCCACACAAAGCACCCCATTCCCGCAGGGAGTCCCTGGACACACAAAACAAACCTGCCTTACTGGCCTCCACGGCTCCTCGCCCCTGCCGCCATCGCGGGATCACTCCCCTCGGCGATTCCTCTGCTAAGCGCCGGGCGCGCCCACGCCCTCCTGCACACACACCTGCACGCACACCTGCACCATCCACTGTCTCGGTTCACGCGCGTACACGAGTTACGGAGCACGCTCAGTCTGCACACTCTTCTTCCTGTCCCCCGGACCTCAGGCTCCGCCCCCGTACACTGCACGGGCATACTCAGGTTACCAACAAGACTCACCTGGCCTGTTATGCCTGCACCAATCTGTAGTGTCTCCCTGTAGCTCTTCCTGTCCCGCCTCCGTTCCTAATTGGACCTTCCTGCTTTTTCTAGCTACTCTCTGCTCTCAGTCTTTGCTCGACATAGTCTCTGTATGGAAGTACTTCTGGATTCTCTCAGTGTTTTCACAGGTTCTGACGCGGCTTGTACGACTACCCCCTCTGGCTCTCGATCTCGGCACTCCTTGGACAACGCTCACTCTGGTAACCCCTTGAACACGGCTTGGACAACGACCTATCTCCACTTTCCACTCCCTGACTTCGGCGAGGCATCCTTCACTCTATCTCTACAACCGGTTCCGGCAAGTATTGTCTACCTTACTACACCTGGCCTGGCAATGCTTCATACCACACTCCGGACATGCTCCCTTTGCTGCGGGTGTGTGTATTACCACTTCCCCCTTCAGCTCAGGGGACGGGTCTGGTCTGCGGGCAGCACCGGCGTAACATTATGTCGAGCCCACAAGACGCAGACCAGACCGAACTTCAACAGTTTCTCTCCAATCTGCTTAAGCAAAACCAGGCCATGGCGGATCAAATTGTGGCACTTACACGCCAGGTCGCAGTACTCTCAGACAGGGTACTGACTGCGACCCCGCCAGATGTAAGCCCCCACTCCGCAAGCGCAGTTAGCAGCTCAGATGTAAGGATTCCTCCCCCAAGCCTTATGCAGGTGAACCGCAAGATTGTAGGGGTTTCCTAAACCAGTGTGAGGTGCAGTTTGAAATGGCCCCCCATCTCTACAATACTGATCGCAAGAAGGTAGCCTACATTTATAACCTCCTCACTGGGAGCGCCCTGGCTTGGGCTTCCCCGGTTTGGGAGCGACGTTCTGACCTTACACAAGATTACCCGGCATTTAAAGCCGAGTTTCAACGAGTATTCGATTCTCCCGCTCGTCGGGAGATGGCATCTGTTTCTCTCCTCCAGATCACTCAGGGACAGCGAATGGTGACACAGTATGCTGTGGAATTCCGGACTCTAGCAGCCGAGACTAACTGGGGACAAGAGGCTCTCGTCTCCGTATTCTGGCAAGGCCTGGCAGATCCCATCAAGGACGAACTCCCTCGCCAATCCAGGCCGGATCAACTGGAGGTCCTGATTGATTTGGCCGTCCGAGTGGATCAACGCATCCAGATACACCGCTCAGAGCGTCAGCGCACTCGCTTCCATAACTTTCAAGTTCCGTTCCCCAGTACTCTCAGCAGCACTCCTGCTCCCCCAAGTACTATCACACCTCTTCGTCCTGCACTGGAGTTGCCAGAGCCAATGCAATTGGGGGTACAACGCATCCGCACACCGATACGGCAGTTCCGCCACGCCGGGGGATTGTGTTTCTACTGCGGATCCATGGAACATCTGGTTCGGGAGTGTCCACTGCGTCCGGGAAACGGGAACACCCAGTGAGTACAGAGGGGCTCTCTCTGGGTGTAATCTCTCCACGTCCCCTTTCTAAAGGCGAACTCCCTAAGAAACTTACATTTCCAGTCTCCCTTTCAGGTGATAAGTTCAAGACTTCTACCGCCGCTTTCATTGACTCAGGAGCTGGAGGAAACTTCGTGGATCTTGAATTCGCCAGTTTAAACCGCATACCACTTGTGAGAAAGAAGGTTCCCATCGCACTCGTCGGTATCGATGGACGTCCTCTTACCCCGGCCCACATCTCCTTAGAGACGGCTCCCTTGCTTCTGTCCTCACATCTGCACAAGGAGACCTTAGTTCTCGATGCCATTCATGCTCCTGGGATACCCATCACCCTTGGTCTTCCTTGGCTACAGCTTAACAATCCTCTCATTGACTGGACTTCCTCTGCTCCCATTTCCTGGAGGCCGAGGTCAGGCGAGACTCATCAACTGCTGGCCAATACCTCTATTCCCGAAGTTATTCTACCTTCCGTTTACCATCAATTCCGGGACGTTTTCAATAAGGTACAGTCAGACCTTTTGCCGCCACACAGGACATACGATTGTCCGATCGACCTAGTTCCAGGTTACACCCTACCCAAGTCCAAGACCTACCCCTTGTCGTTACCAGAATTTCACGTTATGGATGAATATATCCAGGAGAATCTCAAGAAAGGCTTTATTCGTCACTCCAATTCCCCAGCAGGGGCTGGGTTTTTCTTCGTCAAGAAAAAGGACGGGTCGTTGAGGCCTTGCATCGACTACAGGGGTTTAAACCACATAACTATTAAAAATCGTTACCCCCTCCCATCAATTCCGGGACGTTTTCAATAAGGTACAGTCAGACCTTTTGCCGCCACACAGGACATACGATTGTCCGATCGACCTAGTTCCAGGTTACTCCCTACCCAAGTCCAAGACCTACCCCTTGTCGTTACCAGAATTTCATGCTATGGATGAATATATCCAGGAGAATCTCAAGAAAGGCTTTATTCGTCACTCCAATTCCCCAGCAGGGGCTGGGTTTTTATTCGTCAAGAAAAAGGACGGGTCGTTGAGGCCTTGCATCGACTACAGGGGTTTAAACCACATAACTATTAAAAATCATTACCCCCTTCCCCTTATTACCGAACTGTTCGATAAATTAAAGGGGGCCAAGATTTTTTCCAAGTTGGATCTACGTGGTGCCTATAACCTGGTGCGCATCAGGAAGGGGGATGAATGGAAGACGGCCTTCAACACGCGTAGTGGACACTACGAATATCTGGTAATGCCTTTCGGCTTATGTAATGCTCCCGCTGTCTTCCAGGATTTCATCAACGACGTCTTTCGTAAGGTACTCAATATTTTTGTTATTGTATACTTGGATGATATCCTGATTTTTTCCAAAGATCTCCAGGACCATATACGCCACACCTCCTACGTCCTTTCCCGTCTCCGTGAACACCATTTGTACGCCAAACTGGAGAAGTGCACCTTTCATCAGACCTCTACCCCATTCCTGGGGTACATTATTTTCGATGAGGGCTTTATGATGGACTCCAGTAAACTTCAAGCAGTCACTGAATGGCCAAGACCCAACTCTCTCAAGGCCATACAACGTTATTTAGGGTTCGCTAATTATTATCGTAAGTTTATACGGAGTTTTTCCACCATTGTGGCACCCCTTACTGCGCTCACCAAAAAAGGAGCTGATCCTTCTGCTTGGTCATCGAGGCCATCTCCGCCTTCGAGACACTCAAGGAAGCCTTTATATCCGCACCTATTCTCCGTCATCCCAACATTGAACTTCCCTTCGTCCTGGAGGTCGACGCTTCTGATTGCAGCGCTGGTGCCGTTCTTTCTCAGAGACCCACGCCCCAAGATAAGTTACATCCCTGTGCATATTTTTCCAAGAAATTCTCGTCTGCCGAGAGGAACTATGACGTGGGTAACAGGGAACTTCTGGCCGTGAAGATGGCTCTTCAAGAGTGGAGACACCTGCTGGACTGGTTGAAAGAGCCGTTTACTATTCTCACGGATCACAAGAACCTTCTTTACATAGAGAACGCTCGACGCCTTGGTCCACAACAGACTCGTTGAGCTCTTTTTTTTTCTCGATTCGATTTTCACCTTTCCTATATCCCCGGGACCAAGAACGTAAAGGCAGACGCACTCTCCCGAATACATTCTTCTGAAGAGAGGCCAGAGGAATCTTTGGAGACTATCCTTCCGCATGAGAGGATTCTCGCCACGTCTTCTTTCAAGAATCTTGACAAGATTTTGCACTCCCAGAGACGCATTCCCAAGGACTTGGTCGTTCCCGACAACAAACTCTTTGTACCTTCCAAATTTGTTCCAGAGGTCCTGTCTTGCGGTCACTCCTCTAAATCTGCAGGTCATCCAGGTTTTAAGAAGACTACTGATCTCATTCATCGGAATTTCTGGTGGCCAAGGATGTCTCAAGATATTCTGGAGTTTACCCGCGCCTGCCCCACGTGCGCTCAAAGCAAGACTCTCCGTCAAAAGCCTCAGGGTTTTCTGTTACCCCTTCCAGTTCCCGACCGCCCCTGGTCCCACATTTCGATGGACTTCATCGTGGAGTTGCCCAGGTCCAGAGGAATGAACACTATCTTGGTGGTCGTGGACAGGTTCTCGAAGATGTCCCATTTCATTCCACTTAAAGGATTACCCACCTCCCCCGCCCTTGCTGATATCTTTACGGAGCAGATTTTCCGGATTCATGGGATCCCTTCGTCCATTGTTTCTGACAGAGGTTCTCAGTTCGTATCCAAATTTTGGAGAGCTTTCACGAAGAGATTGGGCATCTCTTCTTCTTTCTCTTCCGCCTATCATCCTCAGTCCAATGGACAAACGGAGAGAATCAATCAATCCTTGGAGAAGTACCTGAGATGTTTCATATCCGATTTCCAGGATGATTGGGCTCAACTCCTCTCTTGGGCAGAGTATGCCGTCAATTCTGCCAAAAATGAGTCCACCCGGGAGTCACCCTTCTTTATTAATTATGGGTTCCATCCTCCCTGTCTTCCCATCCCCAACATCCCTTCTGGAGTACCAGCTGTAGATGAACAACAAAACAAAAAAACATCCCTTGAGAAAGTGCGCGCATGCGCATGAAACGCGTTGGGAAGTATTCATTTTTAGAGTTGGAGTTGTGGTTCCCGGTAGCAGCAGCCCAGTATCCAGGTTGTGATTGTGGGGGACGAGAATTACAAGAGGACAGTACTGCAGAAGGAGGAAGGAGCGTGACGTCACGTCCGGTTGGTGGCACAGCTCCTGCGGCCCGTGCGGCTCCACATTGCATCCCCGTCACGTGGGACGCCAGTGAGAGGACTCCAGGCGCCATCTTCAGACTGCAGAAGACTGTGTCTTTACCCTCACCGCTTGTAAACATCTTTAATCGTGTGAGTAGGGCAACGATTTTACCCCCCACCCCAGGATTGATGTCTGCATACCATGGAACCCTGCAATTAGTTGTTAATAAATAGCTTTTCATTATTTTATAGTCTGGCTTGTGTTAATGTTAGTTTGTCTAGTGTGTCACGTTTGTATTGTGTTGTTAATGTTATATGTTTTATGGTTTTATATCTGCATTGACTGACATACTGCACCATAATTCGTTTTCTTTTATTTTCACATATCTCACCATCCCTTGGAGAGTTGCCTCAGTCCATTTGATCAGCTACTGACCACTTAAGGACATCTATTTGGACTATCACCCAATTGGTTTGGACTTTATTTATATGATTCTATAATTGTTTTATTCTATATTGTCACGTTTGGCGCCGGCATTTCCTTTTTTTGTTATGCTTTCCCACTGACTGTACTGTCAGTTTTTGTCTGGCTGCCACCATTGTAACTTTATTTGTTCAAGTGTGTCCTATTGTTATTTTTAGCGCTGTTTTGCACCGTCTTTCTTTTGCTTTTGTAGCTGTAGATGAACGCATTTCTTCCCTACAAACCGCATGGTCCAGGATTCAGTCTACCCTTCTCAACTCCTCCCGCAGATCAAAACTACAGGCCGATCGTCGTCGTCGTTCGGCGCCCAGTTACAAACGCAGGGGATTTGGTATGGCTCTCCTCTAAGAATATCCACCTCAAGGTACCATCTCCTAAACTGGTATCTAAGTTCCTGGGTCCCTTCCCTATTTGCGAACAAATCAATCCCGTGGCATTCCGGCTCCAACTACCACCCAGTATGAAGATTCCCAATGTCTTTCATGTGTCCCTCTTAAAACCATTTATCTCCAGTCACTTCTTTCCGGATCAGACTCGTAAACCGGATTCCATTACTGTACTGTACTGTTCTCCACGCTCCCCACACAAAGCACCCCATTCCCGCAGGGAGTCCCTGGACACACAAAACAAACCTGCCTTACCGGCCTCCATGGCTCCTCGCCCCTGCCGCCGTCGCGGGATCACTCCCCTTGGCGATTCCGCTGCTCAGCACCGGGCGTGCCCACGCCCTCCTGCACGCACACCTGCATGCACACCTGCACCATCCACTGTCTCGGTTCACGCGCGTACACGAGTTACGGAGCACGCTCAGTCTGCACACTCTTCTTCCCGTCCCCCGGACCTCAGGCTCTGCCCCCGCACACTGCACGGGCATACTCAGGTTACCAACAAGACTCACCTGGCCTGTTATGCCTGCACCAATCTGCAGTGTCTCCCTGTAGCCCTTCCTGTCCCGCCTCCGTTCCTAATTGGACCTTCCTGCTTTATCTAGCTCCTCTCTGCTCTCAGTCTTTGCTCGACAAAGTCTCTGTATGGAAGTACTTCTGGATTCTCTCAGTGTTTTCACAGGTTCTGACATGGCTTGTACGACTACCCCCTCTGGCTCTCGATCTCGGCACTCCTTGGACAACGCTCACTCTGGTAACCCCTTGAACACGGCTTGGACAATGACCTATCTCCACTTTCCACTCCCTGACTTCGGCGAGGCATCCTTCACTCTATCTCTACAACCAGTACCGGCAAGTATTGTCTATCTTACTACACCTGGCCTGGCAAAGCTTCATACCACACTCCGGACAGGCTTCCTTTGCTGCGGGTGCGTGTATTACCACTTCCCCCTTCAGCTCAGGAGACGGGTCTGGTCTGCGGGCAGCACCGGCGTAACAATCTCTGAAGACGTCGTTAACGAAATCCTGGAAGACGGCTGGCGCGTTACAGAGACCGAAGGGCATCACGAGGTACTGTATTCATAGTGCCCATCACGCATGTTGAAGGCCGTCTTCCACTTATCTCCCTTACGAATCCGAACCAGACTGTAGGCTCCCCGGAGATCCAGCTCGGAGAAGATAGTGGCGCCTTGTAACCTGTTGAAAAGTTTGGCAATCATGGGAAGTGGATACCGAGTCTTGACAGTCACCTTGTTGAAGCCACGATAATCAATGCAAGGACGAAGTGTGCCATCCTTTTTCTTTACAAAAAAGAAGCCAGCTCCTGCCGGAGAGGAAGACTTACGAATAAAGCCTCTCTGGAGGTTCTCCTGTATGTAAAGTTTCATCGCCTTGGTCTCGGGGGGGGAAAGCGGGTAGGTACAACCTCTGGGGGGAATCGCGCCAGGAAGGTCGATCGGGCAATCGTAGGCGTTATGGGGTGGTAATTCCTCCGCCTGAATTTTGTCGAAGACATCTCTGAACTCCCAGTAGGCGTCCAGAAGGAGGGGATTCTTGGATTCCGGATGTGTGGCACCTACTAGGGCCTTAGGCGAATCCAGACAAATGTCTTGACACCGGTCTCTCCAGGTGATGGGTTGTGACTGGAGCCAGTCGATCTGGGGCTTATGGTGCTGGAGCCAGGGAAGACCCAATATCACGTCTACAGCCGGCGTGTGGATGGCATCCAACTGAATATGTTCGGAATGGTGACCAGTCATCTAAAGACGGAGGGGAATTGTCTGCTGTGAAATAAATGCGGGCTGCAAAGGCCTACCGTCAATGGCTTCACGGCCCACGGGCCAATCCTTGGCTACCAGAGGAATTTGATTCTTCTCCGCAAAAGCCTAATCGACAAAGTTCCCACCAGAACCGGAGTCTAGGAAGGCCTTCATGGTGATGTCCCCAAAGCCTCCTGATAGGGTTATAGGAAGGAGTATCTTGGATGGTAGTTTGGGAGAGGAAGGAGAGGTTACCATGCCCAGTGTAGTTCTCCCAGTACTCACTGGGGGCTGGCGTTTCCCGACTTGGAAGGACAGGTACTCACCAGGTGTCCACTATTACCGCAGTAAAGGCAGAGGCCCGCCCGATGCCGGCGTAGTCTTTCTGTCAACGAAAGACGAGTCCCACCCAGCTGCATTGTTTCTTCGGAAGATACGGCGACGGACTCCCCTGGAGCTGTATGTGAGAAGGAAGTGGGTTGGGTACCTTTTTGACGCTTCCCTTTCTCTGCTCTTTGCTCCTGGAGCCACTGGTCCATACGGATACAAAGCGCGATGAGTTCCTCCAATGATGTAGGACACTCCAGGGCTGCCAGTTCATCTTTGAGGGAGTCATTTAAACCCTGCCAGAACACTGCGGCGAGTGCTTCGTCATTCCACCTTGTTTCTGCCGCAATAGTGTGAAATTCAAGTGCGTAGAGAGCCACAGAGCTATTTCCCTGCATTACATTGAGGAGAGAAGATCCGACTGTTACCCTCCTACCTGGTGTATCGAACACCCTCCGGAATTCAACACAGAATCGGTCCAGGTTGGAAGTCAGATCCAGCCGTTGCTCCCATATGGGTGTAGCCCAGGCCAAGGCATCATCGGTCAAGAGCGAGATAATGTACGCGACCTTGGAACGGGGAGTAGGAAAATGAGAGGGTAGAAGCTCAAATTGAATGGAACACTGCCCCAGGAAGCCACGACATGCTGAAGGCTCTCCCACATAGCGATTGGGAGTAGGTAGGCGAGGTTCAGGAGGGTGAGTTGGAGGTACCGGCGGGGAGAAGATAGGAGCAGGAGGAGCGGCAGCAGTCTCGGGAGGACAGAAGGGATTTTATTTGCTCTGAAATGGTACCCGAGGAGTTTTGGAGCAGTTCCATACGCTGGTTATTTTGAGAGAGACAAGTCTCTACTTCCTTGAACAGGCCATCGTGTTCTCTTAAGCCCACCTCGGCGGAGTCCAGGTCTGTTGGGCTGAGCATAATGGGACTATAGGAGTACTCACCACAAACCGGACTGGATCGTGTACTGATTGATCTGTGTGGTTGATTGAAGTGCTGGTTGGTTAAAGTGTGTGCAGTTAGAACCAGAAGCAGTTTGAACAAGGAAGCAGTTAAACAAGGTATAGTTATTGAAGTAAAGTTTACTGTTAGTACTTCTAAACTTCATAGTTGCTAGAATGAGCAGGATTGAAAATGGCACTCAATACACATCTTGCCACATGTATGTGCACTTGGAGCAGTGGTTCCAAGGAGCATACCGCTGTGAGAAGTGTGAGCAGGTGGTCTCTTTAGAATCAGAGATTGCTGATCTGAAGAGGCAACTTGCAATATTGAGGGACATTGGCAATCTTGAAAGGGAATTAGAGCTCACTGAGCAGGCCCTTGCTTCGACTAGTGGTGCAGATGGTGGCGCTTTTAGTGAGGAGCAGGTAGGTAGCTTAGTTGCTGTTAGTGAGGAGCAGGTAGGTAGCTGGGTGACAGTTAGAAGGGGAAGCAGGGGCAATAGGGAGAGGCAGGTCGTTTCTGAGCTGACACATCCCAATAGATTTGCCATGTTGAGTGAAGATATTGGGAATGTTGGGGCAGAAATGGCAAGGCTGGGGGGGACTAATTCCTCTAGCAGCCAGGGGAATAGTTCCTCCAGCACAGTGGGGACTCAGGATGCTCAGATGCAAAGAAAGATTGTGGTGGTAGGGGACTCCATTATTAGGAATGTAGATAGGGCAATCTGTTGCCGGGACCGCATGAACCGAACAGTTTGTTGTCTCCCGGGTGCTCGGGTTGGCACATTGCAGATTGGGTAGACAGATTGTTGGGGGGGGCTGGGATTAACCCGGCGGTCTTGGTACATGTTGGCACCAATGACAAAGTTAGAGAAAGATGGAGGGTCCTAAAAAATTATTACAGGGATCAAAAGCATAAGGCAAGGACTTCCAAGGTAGTATTTTCTGAAATACTACCAGTGCCATGCGCTACCGCAGGGAGACAGTCAGAGATCAGGGAGGTTAATGCATGGCTAAGAAAGTGGTGTAGAAAGGAGGGGTTTGGGTTTTTAGAGTACTGGGACTCCTTTTCTGAGAGGTGCCATCTATATTCTAGGGACGGATTGCATCTCAATGAAGAGGGATCTTCTGTGCTAGGGGGGAGAATGCTAAAAGGTTGGAGGAGATTTTATACTAGGATGGAGGGGGAGGGGAATGAAACAGATAATGAACTAAATGGAATAGATGAGGATACAAGGTGGTATGGAGGTAGAATGGGGGCAAGTGCAAGTTTGACAAGCAGTGAGATACCCATAGTAAATAGAGATAATACTAGAAAACTTCTAAAGAAGTGGGAGCAGAAAGGAAGGAGCAGATAAGATAATAGTACAGGCTGAAAAAAAACTTAAATGCATGCTTGCTAATGCAAGAAGCCTGACAGATAAAATGGGGGAGCTTGAATTAATAGCTACTAGGGAGCAGTATGATATCATAGGCATTACTGAAACATGGTGGCATGAAACTCATGACTGGACAGTTAATTTAAAGGGGTATTCTCTTTTTCGGAAGGATCGAACAAATAGAAGGGGAGATGGAGTATGTCTAAATGTTAAACCAGATCTAACACCTATTATAAGGGATGATGTCTATGAAGGGTATGATGAAAATGTAGAGACCTTGTGGATAGAAATTAGCAGTGGAGGTAAAAGTATAAAGAAAATGTTTGTGGGAATATGCTATAAACCACTAAATATCTGTGAGATTGAGGAAGCTAAAATACATTTGCAAATGGAGAAGGCATCAAAACTGGGTCATGTTTGCATAATGGGGGATTTTAATTATCCAGCCATAGACTGGGGCAATGAGATTAGCGTTACAACAAAAGGAAACAGGTTTTTGGGGGTGCTTAAAGATAATTATATGACCCAAATTATTGAGGAACCAACCAGGAGAGGGGCAGTTCTGGATTTGGTCATATCAAACAATGTAGAAGTAATAACAAATATTCAAGTCCTGGAACATTTGGGTAACAGTGATCATAACATGGTCTCATTTGAAATAAATGATCAAAAAACAGATTACTTGGGTTCAACAAAGACTTTAAACTTTAGAAAGGCAGATTTTAATAAACTGAGGTCTAATCTAGTAGTAATACAATGGGATGATGTTTTTGCAGGGAAAAATGTAGAAGATAAATGGGCAGTCTTTAAAACATTGTTAGAAAAGCACACTTATCAGTGTATACCCTTGGGTAATAAGTATAAAAGAAATAAGTCAAAACCAATGTGGCTAAATAAACAGGTAGGGGAGGAAATGGACAAGAAGAGGAAGGCGTTTAGATTCTTTAAGTCAGAAGGGACAGAGACATCGTATCAGAATTATAAGGAATGTAACAAAAATTGCAAAAGGGCAATTAAATTAGCAAAAATGGATAATGAAAAAAGGATTGTAATAGAAAGTAAGGTCAACCCTAAAAAGTTCTTTAAGTACCTTAATAACAAAAAAATGAGAAAAGAAAATATAGGACCCTTTCAGTGTGAGATGGGTAGGCAGATTATTGGAGATAAGGAAAAAGCAGAGGTATTAAACAAATTCTTTGCCTCTGTGTTTACCAGGGAAGAATCAAGTTCAATAGTAGCGCCACAGGAGGAAGCCACAACCTCCTTATTAATGACCAATTGTTTAACTGAGGAAGAAGTTTATAAACGACTTGAAAAAATTAAAGTAAATAACCTTGTGGATAGAAATTAGCAGTGGAGGTAAAAGTATAAAGAAAATGTTTGTGGGAATATGCTATAAACCACTAAATATCTGTGAGATTGAGGAAGCTAAAATACATTTGCAAATGGAGAAGGCATCAAAACTGGGTCATGTTTGCATAATGGGGGATTTTAATTATCCAGCCATAGACTGGGGCAATGAGATTAGCGTTACAACAAAAGGAAACAGGTTTTTGGGGGTGCTTAAAGATAATTATATGACCCAAATTATTGAGGAACCAACCAGGAGAGGGGCAGTTCTGGATTTGGTCATATCAAACAATGTAGAAGTAATAACAAATATTCAAGTCCTGGAACATTTGGGTAACAGTGATCATACTGTAACATGGTCTCATTTGAAATAAATTATCAAAAAACAGATTACTTGGGTTCAACAAAGACTTTAAACTTTAGAAAGGCAGATTTTAATAAACTGAGGTCTAATCTAGTAGTAATACAATGGGATGATGTTTTTGCAGGGAAAAATGTAGAAAATAAATGGGCAGTCTTTAAAACATTGTTAGAAAAGCACACTTATCAGTGTATACCCTTGGGTAATAAGTATAAAAGAAATAAGTCAAAACCAATGTGGCTAAATAAACAGGTAGGGGAGGAAATGGACAAGAAGAGGAAGGCGTTTAGATTCTTTAAGTCAGAAGGGACAGAGACATCGTATCAGAATTATAAGGAATGTAACAAAAATTGCAAAAGGGCAATTAAATTAGCAAAAATGGATAATGAAAAAAGGATTGTAATAGAAAGTAAGGTCAACCCTAAAAAGTACTTTAAGTACCTTAATAACAAAAAAATGAGAAAAGAAAATATAGGACCCTTTCAGTGTGAGATGGGTAGGCAGCTTATTGGAGATAAGGAAAAAGCAGAGGTATTAAACAAATTCTTTGCCTCTGTGTTTACCAGGGAAGAATCAAGTTCAATAGTAGCGCCACAGGAGGAAGCCACAACCTCCTTATTAATGACCAATTGTTTAACTGAGGAAGAAGTTTATAAGCGACTTGAAAAAATTAAAGTAAATAAGGCACCTGGTCCCGATGGCATACATCCAAGAGTTCTCAAGGAATTAAGCTCAGTAATAGCAAAACCATTATATTTAATATTCAAGGACTCCATTTCCACAGGCTCAGTACCACAAGATTGGCGTAAAGCAGATGTGGTGCCTATATTTAAAAGGGAGGTAGATCACACCTGGGGAATTACAGACCTGTAAGCCTGACTTCAATAGTAGGGAAACTACTTGAAGTTTTAATATGGGATAATATTCAGGAATACCTAATGGAAAACAAAATTATTAGTAATAGTCAGCATGGATTTATGAAGGATAGATCTTGCCAAACAAACCTTATTTGTTTCTTTGAGGAGGTAAGTAGGAATTTAGACCAGGGTAATGCAGTTGATGTGGTCTACTTAGATTTTGCAAAGGCTTTTGATACGGTTTCACACAAGAGGTTGGTGTACAAAATAAAGCAAATTGGACTTAGTAATAATATATGCACCTGGATTGAAAACTGGTTAAAGGACAGACAACAGAGGGTTGTCATAAATGGAACTTTTTCAGGTTGGGCTAAAGTCGTGAGTGGAGTACCTCAAGGATCGGTACTGGGACCCCTGCTTTTTAACTTGTTTATTAATGACCTTGAGGTTGGGATCGAGAGCAAAGTCTCCATCTTTGCTGATGATACTAAATTGTGTAAGGTAATAGAATCAGAGCAGGATGTAATTTCTCTTCAGAAGGACTTGGAGAGACTGGAAACGTGGGCAGATAAATGGCAAATGAGGTTTAATACAGATAAATGTAAGGTTATGCATTTGGGATGCAAGAATAAAAAGGCGACTTACAAATTAAATGGAGATATATTGGGGGAATCCTTGATGGAGAAGGATTTAGGAGTGCTTGTAGACAGCAGGCTTAGCAATAGTGCAAAGGCAAACAAGATCTTATCTTGCATCAAATGGGCAATGGATGGAAGGGAAGTAAACATAATTATGCCCCTTTACAAAGCATTAGTAAGACCACACCTTGAATATGGAGTACAATTTTGGGCACCAATCCTAAGAAAAGACATTATGGAACTAGAGAGAGTGCAGAGAAGAGCCACCAAATTAATAAAGGGGATGGACATTCTAACTTATGAGGAGAGGCTAGCTAAATTAGATTTATTTACATTAGAAAAGAGGCGTCTAAGAGGGGATATGATAACTATATACAAATATATTCAGGGACAATACAAGGAGCTTTCAAAAGAACTATTCATCCCACGGGCAGTACAACGGACTCGGGGCCATCCCTTAAGGTTGGAGGAAAGGAAATTTCACCAGCAACAAAGGAAAGGGTTCTTTACAGTAAGGGCAGTTAAAATGTGGAATTCATTACCCATGGAGACTGTGATGGCAGATACAATAGATTTGTTCAAAAAAAGGTTGGACATCTTTTTAGATGGGAAAGGTATACAGGATATACCAAATAAGTATACATGGGAAGGCTGTTGATCCATGGATTAATCCGATTGCCAATTCTTTGAGTCAGGAAGGAATTAATTTTTCCCCTTAATGGGGGTTTTTTTTTGCCTTCCTCTGGATCAATAAGTAAGTATAGATATAGAATAAAGTATCTGTTGTCTAAATTTAGCATAGGTTGAACTTGATGGACGTACGTCTTTTTTCAACCTCATCTACTATGTAACTATGTAAGTATGTAACTATGGATCGCGAGGCCGAGGTGGGGATACAGGAAAACCACCGCCCTACACCCGCGTGAGCGGGTCCAGTAAGCAGAGTAGTGTGGATAGCCTGGTTCGGGGCAGGAGAGTGTAGAATCGTGGAGGAACTTGCCAGATTCAGGGGTCGGAGAGATCAAGAGTAGTCGGAGTCCAAAGCCAAAATCGAGGAGAGGAGAAGGTAGAAGTCCGTAGAGCGAGCCGGGGTTCGAGGGTGCTTGATGTTGGGAGTCCAGATTCAAGCAAGGGTCTGTAACGGAAGACAAGAGCAGACTGCGAAGTAGTTTGTAGCAAGTACAACTAGATACTGACTATGCTCAGCAATCATCTCAAGGCTGGTAGCACTATATACTGATAGGAGTCAATGAGAACCCCCAGCGGTGATGTCAGATGAAGGTAGAGCGCTGATAGGCTGAGGCAGGATGCAGGGCAGGTGTGGGAGGAACAAGTACATTGGCGACAGTGGAAATGGAAATAGTGGCGCGTGCGCGCGATGTGCGCGACAGAAGGGGTGGAGTGAGTCTGACGGGAAGGAAAGCCGGAACTGTAGACGCGCGTGGGGGTCTGCCCCGGCGGCGCACATGTGCAGCAGGACCTTCAGGGAGAGAGGAGAGGCCACGGGACTGGACGCCGCACGCCCCGACGGCAGAGGTAAGAGCCAAAGCGGGCGCCGTGGGTGGCGGCATTACAACAAGATATCCTGAGGCGTTCCCCCTGAGAACAGCAATGGCGAAGCAAGTAGCCAACAAGTTGTTGGAGCTGTTCAACATGGGTTGGACTTCCCCAGGTAATGTTAACAGACCAAGGTACAAATTTTATGGCTAAACTGATGCAGGATGTCTTAAAATTACTAGAGGTCAAGTCTGTTCAGACATCGGTCTACCATCCACAGACTGACGGATTGGTTGAAAGATCTAACCGAACTCTAAAAGGGATGCTGAGGAAATTTGTAAAAATTTGTGAAGTCAGAGAAGAGACCCTGGGATGAACTGCTCCCTTTTCTGCTGTTTGCAGTGTGGGAAGTTCCCCAGGCCTCCACGGGATTCTCTCCATTTGAACTGCTCAATGGCCGCCAACCCCGGGGTATCCTAGACCTCCTAAAGGAGTCCTGGGAGGAACAGCGGTCCCCTTCTAAGAATACCCAACAATATGTATTGGACCTTAGGAAGCGCCTAGATGTGGTCGGGCATTTTGCTAGGGAGAATCTTAGATCAGCCCAGGACAGTCAGGAGAGACATTACAATCAAAATGCTCGCATGAGAGTGTTTCACCCAGGAGATCAGGTGATGTTGTTGCTACCTAGTTATGAGAGCAAACTCCTAGCCAAATGGCAGGGCACATTCAAAATACTCCATCGTACGGGTGAGGTGGATTACGAGATCGCTCAACCAGGGTCCAGGAAGGGTAAACAAATTTACCATGTGAACTTGCTGAAACCCTGGAAGATGCAGCGGTCTCTATTCATCCACCCGGTGGAGGAGGAAACGGACTTGGGTCCTCAGCCCCCACAGGAGAACATCGTGGGTGACGATAAAATCCCAATGGGTAGACAGTTGTCCTCTGAACAAAAAGGGGACTTGTTAGAAATAATTACACAATTCCATGATGTTTTTTCTGATTCACCAGTGCAAACTAATTTAATTTCCCATGTGATCGAGACAGCACCTGGGGTAAAAGTACGTTCCCCTCCTTATAGGTTGCCTGAAAGTCGTAGGGCCCTGGTAGAGAAGGAGGTACAAGAAATGTTACACTTAGGAGTGATTGAGGAATCATGCAGTGAGTGGTGTAGTCCACTAGTTATGGTCCCTAAACCCGATGGGAAGGTAAGATTGTGTGGACCTCTGAAAGGTCAATGCGGTATCCAAGTTTGATGCATATCCGATGCCAAGGGTGGACAAATTAATTGACTCCCTTGGTAACGCGGAATATATATCCACGCTGGACTTAACAAAAGGATACTGGCAAATACCTTTAGAGGAAAAGTCCAAGTGCAAAACAGCTTTTGCCACTCCCATGGGTTTATACCAGTTTGTGACAATGCCATTTGGACTGCATGGAGCCCCAGCCACATTTCAGAGACTCATGGATAAAGTGCTAGGACCCCATAGGGCTTATGCCGCAGCCTACCTAGATGGTATTGTCATTTATAGCAAACACTGGCGGGCTCATTTAAATAGGCTGAAAGCGGTCCTCAAATCTCTAAGAGAGGCAGGGCTCACAGCCAACCCTAAGAAATGTGCCTTAGGTAAGGCGGAAACCAAATACTTAGGGTATGCAGTGGGAGGTGGAAAAGTAAGGCCACTAGCCGACAAGGTAGTTGCCCTGAAAGAAGTTCCGATCCCCCAAACAAAAATGCAGGTACGCTCTCTGCTGGGTTTAGCAGGGTACTATCGGCGGTTCATCTCCAACTACTCGGAAGTTGCAGCCACAATAACGGACCTCTCAAAAAAGTGTGCCCCTACACAAGTGGTATGGTCAAGGGAGTGTCAGAGAGCCTTTGAGGACATAAAAAGGTGTCTATCAGAAGGTGCCATCCTTAGAAGCCCAGACTTCAACAGGCCTTTTGTAGTGCAAACCGATGCATCAGAGATAGGGCCAGGGGCAGTGTTGTCACAACAGTTTGAGGGAGTGGAACATCCGATCATTTTTCTGAGTAGGAAATTGTTCCCGAGGGAAAAAACTACTCAATGATTGAGAAGGAGTGCCTCGCAGTAAAGTGGGCAATCGAGGCTTTGATGCATTACCTGGCAGGAGTCCATTTTACTCTGGTGATAGACCATGCTCCATGGAAGTGGTTAAATATTATGAAGGACTCCAATGCTAGATTGACCAGGTGGTATATGGCCCTCCAACCCTTCTCATTTGAGATTCAGCACAGGCCTGGAAAAGAAAATGCAAATGCTGACTTCTTTTCTAGAGAAGGGGTGGATGGTCGGGCATCAGCTGTGCTTGGCCCCAGCCACACACTAACTAGGGAGGAATGTGACAGGGTGAATGAACGTCACCAGCCATATACCTGGAAAATCTATGTTTGGGCTTGCAGTGCAGCAGTGACGAGGTTAAGTTTAAGTTGAGAAGGGCTGCTTAATTTGTATGACCCCAGCTGCATAATAAAGGTGTTTTAAAACCCCCAGGCTGTACACACATGCAAGCTAGCTGGTCAGGAGACAGGACTGAAATACTGAAGAGATTACTGCTATAAGGTCTGTTTTTCACAGTACATGTGATGAACTGTCTGTGTCCTGCATGCTGAAGAGAAGCGGCCTGTTTTCTATGCTGAAGAGAAGCTATTTTGTTTTTGTATGCTGAAGAGAAGCTATTTTGTATTTGTGTGCTGTATATTTTTAAGGCTCAATAAAGAAGCCTTATCAAGAGAACCCGTGTGTGTGGTTGCATGTACCCTGCAACAGGCACAAAATCCTTGAGGTCCTTGCGCCTCACTATCTCTAGATCCCCTGGCTCCGCTTCGGGGGCATCTGTGTCTGGATCTGATGTGGCGGGCTGCGCTGGGGTCTCCATCTTATCTCCCTGTGCTGCTTATCCTCGTTTGAAATAAGTGGACACAGGTTAGGTTTTTCTGCGAGCCACTTTATTTGTCGCCATCTCTGTATGTTCAGTGATAGATTGCGGTTTGAATCGCTGTTAAGTTCGCGCTGCTGCTGAAGTTATTTAATTATTTCGCGCAGGTGAGAGCGGAGCTCAGAACCTAAGCTTCCATTCGCCTCACCGTCGCGCATGCGCCTCCGAAAAATTGCATTTTTTTTTATTTCAAATTTTTTATTGGGTTTTTCAGAGGGTAGGGTACAGCATATCATATCACAACAAGCTGGTACTGAAGTCATTGGGAATTTTTTTAACAAATTGACAATAGTAGAGCTTCCGCCCATCCTGTTAGGATCCAAGCGTATCAAGCCCTCCTCTCCATCCGGAGTGGTGGTGTCTATGCCTCTCCTTTTCAAGAAGAGTAAAGATAGTTAAAAGAGAGAAAGGAAGAAAGAGGGGAGCGAGAGAGGGGGAGAGGGATGGGGAGAGGGATGGGGAGGGAGTGTGGGAGGGGGTGGTATGAAGCGGCATAAGAGATATCCACCGTGCTCTAGAACAGAGTTTAAGTAAACTATGGGGGTTTAATCATATGGCCAAGCTTCTCAGGTTTTTTTGAATTTGTCTAGTTGTTGTTTTAATTGAGCTGATAGGAGTTCCATCAAACGGACTTCCCTGATTCTGGTTAGGACCATCTCCCTGTTGGGTGGTCTAGTTTTTTTCCATTTTGCCACTATTGAGCCGTTAGTACGAAGGTGTCACGGGAGCTTATGCAGGGTTATAATAATACACACCAAAATATCTCTGGGTTGAATCGAATGCGACTAAGATATGATAAATATAGTTTATTCCTTAAAAAAGGTGAACACACAAAATATACAAATAACACACAGAATATGAACACTTACTCAGGGGTTGGACAATGAAGCAATCAGGTACAGGATTGGCAATTCATTCAGGCATCAGGTAACAAGTAGATGTAGTAACGAAGACACTGGGCATAGGGCTTAAATTCATGTGAGAAGCAAGGTAATATCTGCCCACAGGGGTGGGCATTTTTCTAATCAGGGGCTCATTTCCCTAGCAACCCTCCCATAAGACTGGCGTCGCCTAGTCTACCTTTTACAGGAAAACCTTTGTCTCAAGGTGTGAAACAGAACACTTTACCCAAGTACCCATATCCTGCTCTTCTTTGTCCCAGAATACTCAATCCAGAGCGGTTAACCTTTCATATATGGGTTTCCCTCAGACATCCCGATGCCCTGTGGTAATTCACATTCCTTCTGGGCCAATGGCTTTCACGGGCTTAGAAATATCAGGGATGCAGAGTAACATTTTAATATTAAACATATATTAAAATAATCCGTTCTGTGGGTCTGAGCGGGCTGAAATTTGCCAGGTCCTCATGCCGGAGGACCCTTGCCATAGTGGCCAAATATCAGCCTTCCACGACCCCCAGAACCGGAGATACAAAAATCAAGTTAAAATCCCCTATTAACGTTAATGCAGGATTCTCCGCTATGCCAAAATAAATCACTGCATTTCACTCTTCCATTTAAATCAATGGGCTCCGCCGCTATAGGCTTTTAATGGAGCAACTCCGCCATTGAAGTCAATGGGAAAACCTCATTTTCACATTTACCCATACTCCGTCCGGTTGATCGGAGAGGGTAGAGCGCTGATAGGCTGAGGCAGGATGCAGGGCAGGTGTGGGAGGAACAAGTACATTGGCGACAGTGGAAATGGAAATAGTGGCGCGTGCGCGCGATGTGCGCGACAGAAGGGGTGGAGTGAGTCTGACGGGAAGGAAAGCCGGAACTGTAGACGCACGTGGGGGTCTGCCCCGGCGGCGCGCATGTGCAGCAGGACCTTCAGGGAGAGAGGAGAGGCCACGGGACTGGACGCCGCACGCCCCGACGGCAGAGGTAAGAGCCAAAGCGGGCGCCGTGGGTGGCGGCATTACAACAAGATATCCTGAGGCGTTCCCCCTGAGAACAGCAATGGCGAAGCAAGTAGCCAACAAGTTGTTGGAGCTGTTCAACATGGGTTGGACTTCCCCAGGTATTGTTAACAGACCAAGGTACAAATTTTATGGCTAAACTGATGCAGGATGTCTTAAAATTACTAGAGGTCAAGTCTGTTCAGACATCGGTGAACTTCTCCCTTTTCTGCTGTTTGCAGTGTGGGAAGTTCCCCAGGCCTCCACGGGATTCTCTCCATTTGAACTGCTCAATGGCCGCCAACCCCGGGGTATCCTAGACCTCCTAAAGGAGTCCTGGGAGGAACAGCGGTCCCCTTCTAAGAATACCCTGCAATATGTATTGGACCTTAGGAAGCGCCTAGATGTGGTCGGGCATTTTGCTAGGGAGAATCTTAGATCAGCCCAGGACAGTCAGGAGAGACATTACAATCAAAATGCTCGCATGAGAGTGTTTCACCCAGGAGATCAGGTGATGTTGCTGCTACCTAGTTATGAGAGCAAACTCCTAGCCAAATGGCAGGGCACATTCAAAATACTCCATCGCACGGGTGATGTGGATTACGAGATCGCTCAACCAGGGTCCAGGAAGGGTAAACAAATTTACCATGTGAACTTGCTGAAACCCTGGAAGATGCAGCGGTCTCTATTCATCCACCCGGTGGAGGAGGAAACGGACTTGGGTCCTCAGCCCCCACAGGAGAACATCGTGGGTGACGATAAAATCCCAATGGGTAGACAGTTGTCCTCTGAACAAAAAGGGGACTTGTTAGAAATAATTACACAATTCCATGATGTTTTTTCTGATTCACCAGTGCAAACTAATTTAATTTCCCATGTGATCGAGACAGCACCTGGGGTAAAAGTACGTTCCCCTCCTTATAGGTTGCCTGAAAGTCGTAGGGCCCTGGTAGAGAAGGAGGTACAAGAAATGTTACAATTAGGAGTGATTGAGGAATCATGCAGTGAGTGGTGTAGTCCACTAGTTATGGTCCCTAAACCCGATGGGAAGGTAAGATTGTGTGGACCTCTGAAAGGTCAATGCGGTATCCAAGTTTGATGCATATCCGATGCCAAGGGTGGACAAATTAATTGACTCCCTTGGTAACGCGGAATATATATCCACGCTGGACTTAACAAAAGGATACTGGCAAATACCTTTAGAGGAAAAGTCCAAGTGCAAAACAGCTTTTGCCACTCCCATGGGTTTATACCAGTTTGTGACAATGCCATTTGGACTGCATGGAGCCCCAGCCACATTTCAGAAACTCATGGATAAAGTGCTAGGACCCCATAGGGCTTATGCCGCAGCCTACCTAGATGGTATTGTCATTTATAGCAAACACTGGCGGGCTCATTTAAATAGGCTGAAAGCGGTCCTCAAATCTCTAAGAGAGGCAGGGCTCACAGCCAACCCTAAGAAATGTGCCTTTGGTAAGGCGGAAACCAAATACTTAGGGTATGCAGTGGGAGGTGGAAAAGTAAGGCCACTAGCCGACAAGGTAGTTGCCCTGAAAGAAGTTCCGATCCCCCAAACAAAAATGCAGGTACGCTCTCTGCTGGGTTTAGCAGGGTACTATCGGCGGTTCATCCCCAACTACTCGGAAGTTGCAGCCACAATAACGGACCTCTCAAAAAAGTGTGCCCCTACACAAGTGGTATGGTCAAGGGAGTGTCAGAGAGCCTTTGAGGACATAAAAAGGTGTCTATCAGAAGGTGCCATCCTTAGAAGCCCAGACTTCAACAGGCCTTTTGTAGTGCAAACCGATGCATCAGAGATAGGGCCAGGGGCAGTGTTGTCACAACAGTTTGAGGGAGTGGAACATCCGATCATTTTTCTGAGTAGGAAATTGTTCCCAAGGGAAAAAACTACTCAATGATTGAGAAGGAGTGCCTCGCAGTAAAGTGGGCAATCGAGGCTTTGATGCATTACCTGGCAGGAGTCCATTTTACTCTGGTGATGGACCATGCTCCATAGAAGTGGTTAAATATTATGAAGGACTCCAATGCTAGATTGACCAGGTGGTATATGGCCCTCCAACCCTTCTCATTTGAGATTCAGCACAGGCCTGGAAAAGAAAATGCAAATGCTGACTTCTTTTCTAGAGAAGGGGTGGATGGTCGGGCATCAGCTGTGCTTGGCCCCAGCCACACACTAACTAGGGAGGAATGTGACAGGGTAAATGAACGTCACCAGCCATATACCTGGAAAATCTATGTTTGGGTTTGCAGTGCAGCAGTGACGAGGTTAAGTTTAAGTTGAGAAGGGCTGCTTAATTTGTCTGACCCCAGCTGCATAATAAAGGTGTTTTAAAACCCCCAGGCTGTACACACATGCAAGCTAGCTGGTCAGGAGACAGGACTGAAATACTGAAGAGATTACTGCTATAAGGTCTGTTTTTCACAGTACATGTGTGATGAACTGTCTGTGTCCTGCATGCTGAAGAGAAGCGGCCTGTTTTCTATGCTGAAGAGAAGCTATTTTGTTTTTGTATGCTGAAGAGAAGCTATTTTGTATTTGTGTGCTGTATATTTTTAAGGCTCAATAAAGAAGCCTTATCAAGAGAACCCGTGTGTGTGGTTGCATGTACCCTGCAACAGGCACAAAATCCTTGAGGTCCTTGCGCCTCACTATCTCTAGATCCCCTGGCTCCGCTTCGGGGGCATCTGTGTCTGGATCTGATGTGGCGGGCTGCGCTGGGGTCTCCATCTTATCTCCCTGTGCTGCTTATCCTCGTTTGAAATAAGTGGACACAGGTTGGGTTTTTCTGCGAGCCACTTTATTTGTCGCCATCTCTGTATGTTCAGTGATAGATTGCGGTTTGAATCGCTGTTAAGTTCGCGCTGCTGACGAAGTTATTTAATTATTTCGCGCAGGTGAGAGCGGAGCTCAGAACCTAAGCTTCCATTCGCCTCACCGTCGCGAATGCGCCTCCGAAAAATTACATTTTTTTTTATTTCAAATTTTTTATTGGGTTTTTCAGAGGGTAGGGTACAGCATATCATATCACAACAAGCTGGTACTGAAGTCATTGGGAATTTTTTTAACAAATTGACAATAGTAGAGCTTCCACCCATCCTGTTAGGATCCAAGCGTATCAAGCCCTCCTCTCCATCCGGAGTGGTGGTGTCTATGCCTCTCCTTTTCAAGAAGAGTAAAGATAGTTAAAAGAGAGAAAGGAAGAAAGAGGGGAGCGAGAGAGGGGGAGAGGGATGGGGAGGGAGTGTGGGAGGGGGTGGTATGAAGCGGCATAAGAGATATCCACCGTGCTCTAGAACAGAGTTTAAGTAAACTATGGGGGTTTAATCATATGGCCAAGCTTCCCAGGTTTTTTTGAATTTGTCTAGTTGTTGTTTTAATTGAGCTGATAGGAGTTCCATCAAACGGACTTCCCTGATTCTGGTTAGGACCATCTCCCTGTTGGGTGGTCTAGTTTTTTTCCATTTTGCCACTATTGAGCGGCGGGCTGCCGTTAGTACGAAGGTGTCACAGGAGCTTATGCAGGGTTATAATAATACACACCAAAATATCTCTGGGTTGAATCGAATGCGACTAAGATATGATAAATATAGTTTATTCCTTAAAAAAGGTGAACACACAAAATATACAAATAACACACAGAATATGAACACTTACTCAGGGGTTGGACAATGAAGCAATCAGGTACAGGATTGGCAATTCATTCAGGCATCAGGTAACAAGTAGATGTAGTAACGAAGACACTGGGCATAGGGCTTAAATTCATGTGAGAAGCAAGGTAATATCTGCCCACAGGGGTGGGCATTTTTCTAATCAGGGGCTCATTTCCCTAGCCACCCTCCCATAAGACTGGCGTCGCCTAGTCTACCTTTTACAGGAAAACCTTTGTCTCAAGGTGTGAAACACAACACTTTACCCAAGTTTCCCATATCCTGCTCTTCTTTGTCCCAGAATACTCAATCCAGAGCGGTTAACCTTTCATATATGGGTTTCCCTCAGACATCCCGATGCCCTGTGGTAATTCACATTCCTTCTGGGCCAATGGCTTTCACGGGCTTAGAAATATCAGGGATGCAGAGTAACATTTTAATATTAAACATATATTAAAATAATCCGTTCTGTGGGTCTGAGCGGGCTGAAATTTGCCAGGTCCTCATGCCGGAGGACCCTTGCCATAGTGGCCAAATATCAGCCTTCCACGACCCCCAGAACCGGAGATACAAAAATCAAGTTAAAATCCCCTATTAACGTTAATGCAGGATTCTCCGCTATGCCAAAATAAATCACTGCATTTCACTCTTCCATTTAAATCAATGGGCTCCGCCGCTATAGGCTTTTAATGGAGCAACTCCGCCATTGAAGTCAATGGGAAAACCTCATTTTCACATTTACCCATACTCCGTCCGGTTGATCGGAGAGGGCTGGAAATTGCCATGCAGTCATGCCGGAGCAGTGACTACACGCTACCCAAATCCCAGCCCTCTGGTACTCACAGAACCGGAGATATGGGTTTTCACTTTACACACTTTTGGACTTAGCCATTTCAAAGCCACGCAGCTTTCCTCCATTGAAATGCATGGGCCGGCACCGCCATACGATTCAATGGGACCTCCTCTACCATTGAAGTCAATGGGACACACACACTTTTTCACAGTTAACCCTACTCCGTCCGGTTGAGGGGAGATGGCTGGAAATTGCCATGCAGTCATGCCGGAGCAGTGACTACATCCTGGCCAAATCCCAGCCCTCTGGTCCCCATGGAATAGGAGTTATGGGTATTCAGTTTACACTGTTTAGGACTTAGGCCCAGGACATAGTGCACTCAGTGTCGCTGAGGTGGGCTGAGCCGCGCTGAACAGATGCACAAAGCCCCTGCATCTGTTATCAGCGCGGCTATAGTTTCTCCCTCCTCATGCGCGCTGATGCGTGCTGAGGAGGAGAAACTCTTCCGAGAGCGGCAAACTGAAATTTGCCGCTCGGGGAAGCGGAGGAGCGGTCACGTGACCGCTCCCATCCAATGGGGCTGCAGCCGCTTCCCTACAGAGCACTACAGAGCCGCCATTGTCGCGACCAGACAGAAGGCAGCACCGAGGGTGTGTGTGTGTGTGTCTCCGTGTGTGTGTGTCTCCGTGTGTCTCCGTGTGTCTCCGTGTGTCTCTGTGTGTCTCCGTGTGTCTCAGTGATGCAGAGGCTGCAGCAGGCTCAGTGCTGCCCGGGGGAGGAATGTTTCCTTCTCAATATGCTTTGCTGATAACACAGCATTGGCTTAAGTGCATAAATCACTTCACATTGTAGTCATTTGTGTTCGAAAATCTCTGCCAGCAAGTACACAGGTTACAATCCCAGCTGCTGGGCAGCACCGAGCGGTGTTCAGACCTCTGCAGTGTGAGGAGGGGAACCGGAGACGGGGGGGGGGGGGGGGGTTGAGGAGGTATGTGTGTGCATTTTGTGTGTGTGTGTGTATGTGCATGCATTTGTGTGTATGTGTATGCATGTGTGTGTGTGTGCATTGTGTGTGTGTATGTGTGTGTATTGTGTGTGTATATATATATATATATATATATATATATATGTGTGTGTATATATAATGTGTATTTGTGTGTGTGTGCATGTGTTTGCATGTGTATGCGTTTGTGTGTGTGCGTGTGCGTGCGTGCGTGCGTGTGTGCGTGCGTGCGTGAATATATTTATCAAAGTTGCACAATGTTAATAAATAATTTATTCTCAGAACATGTCTTTTTTTTTAATTTTTAAAATATTATATAATATATACACACACACACACACACACACACACACACACACACACACACACACACACACACACACACACACACACACACACACACACACACACACACACACACACACACACACACACACACACACACACACACACATTCCCCAGTGACACACAAACACACAGACCACTTCAAAGTGACACACACACACACACTGACTGCTACCAAGTGACACACACACACAGTGATACCCGCCTCCCAAGCGCGCTTGCTGTCTCCTCTGTCAGGACAGCAAAAAGCTCCTGTTAGCGTGAGCGTCAGCAAGCGAGAGCGAGCAGCAGCACCTAAGCGCTTACTATATCCGAGGCCTTAGTGTTTGCAAGCCACGTGGCTTTCTCTGCCGTTGCGGACAATGGTGCGACCCTCGTGGCCGGCGCGACCCTTTCTCGTCTCCATTAACTGTCGGACACGGTTGGGGTCGAGTGAGGGGGTTCCTAGGGGCCAGGTGCAAGACAAATTTTATTTCTGGGTGCCCTAGAACAAAAGTTCCCACGCCAATTGGACGTGAACTTGACCGAGACTTGATCAAAGCTCTTTTTAGACATTGTTTCCGCTCTTGCGGTTTTGCGGTTTTGCAGTCTGGCTGGCTGCCAGCTCGTCTCCGGAGATCGGCTTCAAGGAATACCCATTGAAATGCATTACTCCATTCACTTTCAATGGGGAACCGCCGCTCCTCTCGGGCGCCACCTGCAGGTCTTCTACGATATCGGGCCCAAACCACTGAAATTCCCATTGACTTGCATGGGGCTTCAATGGCGGCCTATGGACGAGCTGCAAAATGGAGCCTGAAAAAGCGGGAAAGGGGACAAAGGGCATAAACCTGCAAATGCAATTAACCCTTTCCCTCCCGGCCTGATCCCAGTGTATGTGATTGATGCATACATGTACAGGTACAAACACCAATTATTGTACTCATATACATTTCTATCCTATAAAACACAGTTTGCCCTGAGGCAGGGGAATACAAATACATTCATTCCCTCTAAATGTGGGAATAGGATAACCAAGGGACGTACCTTTTGGTTGTGAAGCAGGGGAACATATGTATTAAAAGTACATTTCGGGTTAACCCCTCACTTCCCAGACAGCGGAAGGGGGTGCCTAATGGGGGTGAGCCCTTTATTTCTTGCTTCGCACCCCTCCCCCATCACAGAAGGATGTTAATTTTTTGGTCTGAGGAGGGAGGCCTTCTATAGGCTTACCCAACAAAAACGACATCGGATCCAGTGGGACCTCCACCTCACTTATCTCCTCCATCATGGCTCAGATCATATCCCAAAAAGGACCCAACACGGGACAGGTCCACAGTATGTGTACCAGGTCTCCCTGCTGGCTGCATCTCCTCCAACAGAGGTCTGACAGGCCAGAGAAGGCCTGGCTCAGCCTACTCAGGGTGAGGTACCAGTGGAATAAAATGTTATAAATATTTTCCTTGATGGTGGTACAAATTGAGGTTTTGGTTGCGGCATCCCAGATATCCTCCCAGTCTTAACTATCTATTTCTATATTGCGGTCTGCAGTCGACTTAAGCATATAGCTATAGTTGACGAGTATCAGGGCGCATGCTAGTCCCATATAAATCCCAGAGATCAGACCCTTCCGATATGCTCCTACTGCACATATCTTTTAAAAGTTAAAGGGTTTTTCAAACTTGGAGTTGTGGGAGATCGTTGTTAAGAAGTGTCTGATCTGGAGGAAAGCAATTAGGGGGAGACCCCCGGGGGCATATTTTCCTGTGCTTCGGAGAATTTCATAGGGCGTCCTTTGATTAGCAGATCGGACGCTTATGTTATATTGGCTGCTTTGAACAGTCTGAAGTCCCTGGGATCACAACCCGGGGGGAAGTCCAGATTGCCAAACAGGGTGGTCAGAATTGAAGGGGAAGATGATAGGCCAAATTTATTTCTTGTTTTTGACCATATCCCCCATGTACATCTCATCGCTCCCAGGCCCATCCTGCCTGGCGTTGTCTCCCCCCCCCCCCACCCACAAAAGGGACGGGAGGGAGAGGGGAGAGATATAGGAGGCTTCAATCTCCAACCAGCTGCTAGACGCTGGGTCATTATTCCATGTGGAGGCCTGTTTTAGGTGGGCTGCAAGGTAGTATTTGGAAATATCTGGTACTCCCAGACCTCCACTCTCTCTTGGTGCCATCATAACCGATCTTGCCACTCTTGGCTTTTTCCCATTCCAGATAAATTGGAGTATATTATTTTGGATATTTTTGAGTTCAGCTCCTGGGACCTGGACTGGGAGTGTTTGGAATAAATACAGAATTCTGGGGAGGATATTCATTTTTACTGAAGCAACTCTACCCAGCCAGGAGAAATGGTGTTCGCTCTAGCTCTGTAGGTCTCCTTTAATTTTTGCAAATAGTGGGGGGAAGTTATGCTTAAACAATATCTCATGAGTTCGTAATTTTAATTCCGAGGTATCGGATATAGGAGTTCCATTTATAGCTGAAATTAATTTGTAGTAGTTTTACCTCGGATGGTGTCAGGGATAAATTTAGAGCTTCAGATTTGTCATTATTAATTTTATATCCTGACACCTGGCCCAATTTTTCTAGTTGTAATTGAAGGTTGGGAAGGGACATGAAGTACTCCGCCAGAGACAATATTACATCGTCGGCGAACAGGGATATCTTGTATTCCTCTTGGCCTATTTTGATTCCCTTTATATTGATATCTTTTCGGATGGTGGCCACAAAGAGGAGAGGGGACAAGGGGCAGCCCTGTCTCGTACCGTTTTTTATTTTTACGGGATTTGAGCCTTCGCCCGGGAGCTTTACCAATGCAGACGGGTTTTTATACAGAGCTCTGATTCCCTCGAGGAAAGGACCTCGGAAACCAAATTTGATCAGAGTGTGATCTAAAAAGTCCCATCTAATTCTGTCGAATGCTTTTTCAGCATCGTGGCTCAAAATAAAGGCCTTTGTTTTAGAGAGATGTGCATGGTCGATGATGTTAATAATTTTGCGTGCATTGTCCGGCGTTTGGGATTATTGGGTTTAGTCTATTGGCCAAAATTTTGCTGTATATTTTCAGGTCCGAATTAAGAAGGGAGATCGGTCTGTAGCTGCCGCAATTTAGTGGATCCTTACCCTCTTTGTGAATTATTGCTATGTTCGCTAGGGACATTGAGGGAGGAATATCTTCCACTTCCATAAAGGAGTTGAAAACTTCTAATAGATGTGGGATCAGCACTGCCTTAAATTTTTTGTAATAAAGATTAGAGAAACCATCTGGGCCCGGGGTCTTGATTGTTTTTAATTGTTTTAATACTTCCAATATTTCACCAGCGTTTATTTTCTCAGTTAATTTTCGGGCGGTTTCTTCTGAGAGGGCTGGTAGGCTGCAATCCTCTAGATATTTTGTGATACCCGTCAACCCGGACTTCGCGTTCTGGGGGGGGGGGGGGGGTTCAGGTTATAGAGTTTAGTATAGTAGTCTGCAAATTCTTGGGCAATTTCGCTCTCTTTGGGCGTTTTGGAACCGGATTTCATCCGAATTGCATTAATTTGGGATTTAACCCTAAGACCTCTTCATTTATTGGCCAGGATCCGGTCAGCCTTATTGCCCTTGTCTTAGTATCTCTGTTTTGTCCACCTCATCGCGTGCTCTACCTCATCAAGTTGGACGGCTTTTAATTCCATCCTTGCTATATTAAGTTTTTTTGTAGCTGTTTTGTCGGCTTGTTATTGTGTTCGGATTCTAGCGATCAAACCTTTTCTGATAATTCTTTATATATTCTCTCCTTTTTTTTCTTTTGGAATGACTCGATGGAAATGAGGGAGCCTGGGATTGTTACCTTATGGGCCTCCCAAAGCGTTGCTGGATGTCACACTTACCTCTACTCCGCACGGAGACCGACCCAGGGATGCACCACGGGGCAGAGTCATGCGCCCACGCACTGCCAGGGCAGTGCAGGCACAGCAGCGTGATGTCGGCGCTCCGTGACACGCATCGCGCACGCGCGCGGGTTGCTCGGCAACCGGGAGGCAGGAGAACTTGAAGGAGCTGCTGGAGCCTCCCACAGGCGGAGACTTGGAGAATAGGCCGCATGACGTCATCACGTCGCGACGCGCATCGCGCACGCGCGCGGGTTGCTCGGCAACCAGACCTATCATTAAGAAAACCTGATTACAGGCTGTTTTGGATTAGTGTCTCACTGACACCATTGGTGGACCAGAGCACACCCCTGCAAGGTAATTGGATCCTTCCCACATATATATCTGCTTCTGTCTGTCTTTCATTGCTGAGCATAAACTCCTGTTTATGCATTGTGCTCACCGCTGCTGTCTAGTTTTGTCTTGAACTTTGTCTGTCCTGTTTGACCCTGCCTGTTCCTTGGATTTCTACACTCTCCAGCGCTTTGACCCCGGCTTCGTTCCTCGACTACTCTACCTTCTATTACCCTGGACCTTGGCTACAAAACTCTACCTACCTGGACTCTCCAACCCTGGAATACGGCAAGTACCCTGACTACCCTGACCTCTCCAACCCTACGACGCGGTACGACTTGGACTACGCATTCCGGACAGGACTGCGTGGTTGTGGGTCGGTGCCTATTCATCCCCACCTCAGCCCCGCGGTCTTCCGTCCTGTTTGTGGTGAGCGCAGCGTGACAATATGCTCAGCCCAACAAACATGGACGCCGCTGAGGTGGCCCGACGCCTAGACATCCATGAGGAATGCTTCCGGCAACTTACCGGATCATTTACACTGAAGGAACAACTAGTTTCCCAACTTAAACAAGACGTTGATACCCTGACGGAACAAGTTAGACGTCTAACAGTATCTACCACCAACACCGCCCCACTCGCAGCCACTCCTGCTCCCATCACACCTACCTCTGAGCCACGACTACCTGCGCCCAACCGATATGCAGGGGATCCCAACGGTTGTCGGGGGTTCCTGAACCAGTGCTTCATACAGTTTGAGCTACTGCCCTCTCAATTCCCGTTTTCACGAATAAAGGTCGCATACATAATCTCCTTGCTGACTGACGCCGCTCTAGCATGGGCATCTCCTATCTGGGAGCAACGCCCAGATTTGACCTCTGACCTCACTCTCTTCATCACCGAATTCAGAAGGGTGTTTGACACCCCAGGGCGTAAGGTTACGGCTGCATCTACTCTGCTTAATATTTCTCAGGGAGACCGTACTGTGGCTCGTTATGCCCTGGACTTCCGGACGGTGGCTTCCGAGACCGGCTGGAACGATGTGGCCCTATCTGCAGTCTTCTGGCAGGGTCTGTCCGAACGGTTGAAGGATGAACTAGCAGCTCTGGATCGTCCCGCTGGACTTGAGGATCTGATAAACCTGTGCATCCGGATGGATCAGCGCCTCCAAGAGAGAAGGATGAAAAAAAACAGACACCCCCGAGGTATACAATCGTCTTCCTTTTCCACCATAGGTCCTCTACTCTCCACAACTCCCGTCCTAGATGAACCCATGCAGCTGGGAGGGACCAGTCTTTCGCCTATCGAGAGGCAACGGAGAAGACGAGCAGGACTGTGCCTCTACTGTGGCAATAACGGGCACCTGGTATTCAACTGTCCGCTGAAGCCGGGAAACGCCAAAGCCCAGTGAGTATAAGGAGGATCACGCTGGGTACTGCAACTTTTCCCCCTCCTCAACCCTCTACGAGGATTTATCTACCTATCTCCATATCTGGTGAGACCTTCACAGTACAGACACGGGCCTTTCTGGATTCGGGGTCAGGGGGAAACTTCGTGGACCAAGAGTTCGCTATCAAGAATAAAATACCGTTGGTACCCAAAGATCGACCGGTAGGTCTTGAAGCCATTGACGGACGACCCTTGCAACCCACGATCATTTCCTTACAAACTACGCCCCTTAAGATGACTAGCGACTTCCACTCCGAGACCATAACATTGGATGTCATTCACACCCCCTCCTCGGACATCATTCTGGGACTTCCGTGGTTCCGGATCCACAATCCAGTCATTGACTGGACAGAGGCCATGCCACTTCGTTGGAGTTCTTTTTGCTTGGAGCATTGCATGTCTGCTCCTAAGGCAGTGGCAGGACTGGAGGTCACGGATCCTGACAGGGTACAGCTGCCGGGAATATACGAGGATTTTCGCGATGTCTTTGACAAACGCCAAGCAGAAGTACTTCCGCCACATCGGACGTACGACTGTCCTATCGATCTTCTACCCGGGGCCATTCCCCCCAGAGGAGGGTCATACCCACTATCTATTCCTGAGACCCAGGCGATGAGAACATATATTCAGGAGAATCTCCAGAGGGGGTTCATTAAGAAATCTTCATCACCTGCTGGGGCAGGATTTTTTTTCGTCAAAAAGAAGGACGGAACCCTCAGACCCTGCATTGACTATCGCGGTCTCAACAAACTCACCATAAAGAACCGCTACCCCCTTCCATTGATAGCCGAATTATTCGACAAACTCCAAGGAGCCAGGATCTTCACCAAGCTGGACCTCAGAGGCGCCTATAATCTGGTTAGAATCAGACAAGGAGACGAATGGAAGACAGCATTCAATACTCGCGACGGGCATTACGAGTACCTGGTCATGCCATTTGGATTGTGTAATGCTCCTGCTGTCTTCCAAGACTTTGTCAACGACATTTTCAGAGACCTTCTGGACCATCATGTTATTGTATACCTGGACGATATACTAATATTTTCCAGATCTATGCCTGAACATACTATGCATGTCAAACAAGTCTTGCAGCGCTTAAGAGAGAACCACTTGTATGCTAAGCTCGAGAAATGCCATTTCCATCAAAGATCCACCTCTTTTCTCGGCTACATCATATCGGACACCGGCCTTGCTATGGACCCTACCAAGGTCAAGGCGGTACTCGAATGGCCCTGTCCCCTCTCCCTCAAGGCCATCCAAAGGTTCCTCGGCTTCGCCAACTATTACCGGAGGTTCATTCAGGGATTCTCATCGGTAATAGCACCCATCACGGCACTCACGCAGAAGGGAGCTGATCCTACGAAGTGGACTGAGAAAGCTCTTCAGGCTTTCGAGAGGATAAAGACGGCATTCGCCTCAGCACCCATCTTAACTCATCCAGATCCTTCGTTACCTTTTTTTTTGGAGGTCGACGCCTCCGATGTAGGAGCAGGTGCTATACTTTCCCAGAGAAAGAATCCTCAAGCCCCACTTCATCCTTGTGCGTATTTTTCTAAAAAAAATTCCTCCGCCCAAAGGAATTACGATGTAGGTAACCGGGAGCTCCTCGCTATCAAACTGGCCTTAGAAGAGTGGAGGCACTTACTGGAAGGCACAGAGACGCCAGTCACGATACTTACTGACCATAAGAATCTACTGTACATTGAGGGAGCACGGCGACTAGGATCTCGCCAGGCAAGATGGTCCTTATTCTTTACTCGCTTTAACTTCCTCATTTCCTACATCCCTGGGTCTAAGAACCTTAAAGCCGACGCTTTGTCACGACAGTTCCTGGTAGAGGATAACAAGGTGGAACAACAGGAGACCAGTCTCCCTTCCACTTGTATTTTGGCTGCAAATACTTTTAGTGCCTTAACGGACATTACCAAGGCTCAGAACACCATCCCGGCAGGACTCAACGTTCCGGAGGATCGGTTGTTCACTCCCCGTAAATTCCAGAGGAGAGTCATGGAGTGGGGACATTCATCCAAGACTGCAGGCCATCCTGGTACCAAAAGAACTACTGAGTTCATCGAACGCACATTCTTGTGGCGCTACATGCGGAGAGACATACAAGCTTTTGTAGCTACTTGCGCTACTTGTGCTCGAAGCAAGACGCCACACAACAGACCTGCGGGTCTCCTTCAACCACTACCCATCCCAGAACGTCCATGGACACATATATCGATGGACTTCATCGTTGAGTTGCCTAAATCTAGAGGCATGGACACCATACTTGTGGTGGTGGACAGATTTTCCAAACAGGCACACTTCATCCCTATGAAGGGTCTACCCACTGCACCAATGTTGTCCGAAGTTTTCATCAGGGAGATCTTCAGGTTACATGGGACCCCTCGGGTCATAGTGTCCGACAGAGGATCCCAGTTCATCTCCCGGTTCTGGAGGGCGTTTTGTAAAAGTCTGGACGTCACACTACACTTTTCGTCAGGCTATCACCCCCAGACCAATGGACAGACGGAACGCACCAATCAGTCTCTGGAACAGTTTTTGAGGTGCTTTATTGCTGACACTCAGGACGACTGGGCGGAACTTCTCCCGTGGGCAGAATTCTCCCATAATAATCTTCGGAACGAATCATCCCAACAGTCACCATTTATGGTCAACTATGGCTTCCATCCGTCTGCACTTCCTTCCCTCATCTCCAAGTCTGGAGTCCCGGCCGCAGAGGACAGGATTCGCCACTTACAAGACCTATGGCAGAAGATCCATCGGAACCTACAGCACGCTGGTATATTACACAAGAGACAAGCGGATCGTCACCGAAGAGAGGTCCCAGGGTACTCTGTAGGACAAAGGGTTTGGTTATCTACCAAAAACATTCGGCTAAAGGTAGCCTCACCCAAACTGGCACCACGTTTTATCGGCCCTTTCCGCATCACCAAAAGGATCAACCCAGTAGCCTATCGGCTTGAACTGCCTAGGAATATGAGGATTCCTTCTGTATTTCACTCATCCCTTCTCAAACCTTGTCTACAAGACTCATCCTCCAAAGGACAACCTAAACCTCCGCAAACCATACTGGTAGATGGCCAACAAGAATACGAGGTTCAGACCATTCTCAACTCCAGAATATCCAGAGGAGGATTGCAATATCTTGTACACTGGAGAGGCTATGGCCCAGAGGAGAGAGAGTGGATCCCTCATCATCAGGTACATGCCAACCGCCTCATCTATGCCTTCCACCGTAGGCATCCTGAGAAACCATCTCTGGGTCGCCCGGAGGTCTCCCCTCAAGGGGGGGATACTGTCACACTTACCTCTACTCCGCACGGAGACCGACCCGGGGATGCACCACGGGGCAGAGTCATGCGCCCACGCACTGCCAGGGCAGTGCAGGCACAGCAGCGTGATGTCGGCGCTCCGCGACGCGCATCGCGCACGCGTTGCTCGGCAACCGGGAGGCAGGAGAACTTGAAGGAGCTGCTGGAGCCTCCCACAGGCGGAGACTTGGAGAATAGGCCGCATGACGTCATCATGTCGCGACGCGCATCGCGCACGCGCGCGGGTTGCTCGGCAACCAGACCTATCATTAAGAAAACCTGATTACAGGCTGTTTTGGATTAGTGTCTCACTGACACCATTGGTGGACCAGAGCACACCCCTGCAAGGTAATTGGATCCTTCCCACATATATACCTGCTTCTGTCTGTCTTTCATTGCTGAGCATAAACTCCTGTTTATGCATTGTGCTCACCGCTGCTGTCTAGTTTTGTCTTGAACTTTGACCTGTTTGACCCTGCCTGTTCCTTGGATTTCTACACTCTCCAGCGCTTTGACCCCGGCTTCGTTCCGCGACTACTCTACCTTCTATTACCCTGGACCTTGGCTACGAAACTCTACCTACCCGGACTCTCCAACCCTGGAATACGGCAAGTACCCTGACTACCCTGACCTCTCCAACCCTACGACGCGGTACGACTTGGACTACGCATTCCGGACAGGACTGCGTGGTTGTGGGTCGGTGCCTATTCATCCCCACCTCAGCCCCGCGGTCTTCCGTCCTGTTTGTGGTGAGCGCAGCGTGACAATATGCTCAGCCCAACAAACATGGACGCCGCTGAGGTGGCCCGACGCCTAGACATCCATGAGGAATGCTTCCGGCAACTTACCGGATCATTTACACTGAAGGAACAACTAGTTTCCCAACTTAAACAAGACGTTGATACCCTGACGGAACAAGTTAGACGTCTAACAGTATCTACCACCAACACCGCCCCACTCGCAGCCACTCCTGCTCCCATCACACCTACCTCTGAGCCACGACTACCTGCGCCCAACCGATATGCAGGGGATCCCAACGGTTGTCGGGGGTTCCTGAACCAGTGCTTCATACAGTTTGAGCTACTGCCCTCTCAATTCCCGTTTTCACGAATAAAGGTCGCATACATAATCTCCTTGCTGACTGACGCCGCTCTAGCATGGGCATCTCCTATCTGGGAGCAATGCCCAGATTTGACCTCTGACCTCACTCTCTTCATCACCGAATTCAGAAGGGTGTTTGACACCCCAGGGCGTAAGGTTACGGCTGCATCTACTCTGCTTAATATTTCTCAGGGAGACCGTACTGTGGCTCGTTATGCCCTGGACTTCCGGACGGTGGCTTCCGAGACCGGCTGGAACGATGTGGCCCTATCTGCAGTCTTCTGGCAGGGTCTGTCCGAACGGTTGAAGGATGAACTAGCAGCTCTGGATCGTCCCGCTGGACTTGAGGATCTGATAAACCTGTGCATCCGGATGGATCAGCGCCTCCAAGAGAGAAGGATGAAAAAAAACAGACACCCCCGAGGTATACAATCGTCTTCCTTTTCCACCATAGGTCCTCTACTCTCCACAACTCCCGTCCTAGATGAACCCATGCAGCTGGGAGGGACCAGTCTTTCGCCTATCGAGAGGCAACGGAGAAGACGAGCAGGACTGTGCCTCTACTGTGGCAATAACGGGCACCTGGTATTCAACTGTCCGCTGAAGCCGGGAAACGCCAAAGCCCAGTGAGTATAAGGAGGATCACGCTGGGTACTGCAACTTTTCCCCCTCCTCAACCCTCTACGAGGATTTATCTACCTATCTCCATATCTGGTGAGACCTTCACAGTACAGACACGGGCCTTTCTGGATTCGGGGTCAGGGGGAAACTTCGTGGACCAAGAGTTCGCTATCAAGAATAAAATACCGTTGGTACCCAAAGATCGACCGGTAGGTCTTGAAGCCATTGACGGACGACCCTTGCAACCCACGATCATTTCCTTACAAACTACGCCCCTTAAGATGACTAGCGACTTCCACTCCGAGACCATAACATTGGATGTCATTCACACCCCCTCCTCGGACATCATTCTGGGACTTCCGTGGTTCCGGATCCACAATCCAGTCATTGACTGGACAGAGGCCATGCCACTTCGTTGGAGTTCTTTTTGCTTGGAGCATTGCATGTCTGCTCCTAAGGCAGTGGCAGGACTGGAGGTCACGGATCCTGACAGGGTACAGCTGCCGGGAATATACGAGGATTTTCGCGATGTCTTTGACAAACGCCAAGCAGAAGTACATCCGCCACATCGGACGTACGACTGTCCTATCGATCTTCTACCCGGGGCCATTCCCCCCAGAGGAGGGTCATACCCACTATCTATTCCTGAGACCCAGGCGATGAGAACATATATTCAGGAGAATCTCCAGAGGGGGTTCATTAAGAAATCTTCATCACCTGCTGGGGCAGGATTTTTTTTCGTCAAAAAGAAGGACGGAACCCTCAGACCCTGCATTGACTATCGCGGTCTCAACAAACTCACCATAAAGAACCGCTACCCCCTTCCATTGATAGCCGAATTATTCGACAAACTCCAAGGAGCCAGGATCTTCACCAAGCTGGACCTCAGAGGCGCCTATAATCTGGTTAGAATCAGACAAGGAGACGAATGGAAGACAGCATTCAATACTCGCGACGGGCATTACGAGTACCTGGTCATGCCATTTGGATTGTGTAATGCTCCTGCTGTCTTCCAAGACTTTGTCAACGACATTTTCAGAGACCTTCTGGACCATCATGTTATTGTATACCTGGACGATATACTAATATTTTCCAGATCTATGCCTGAACATACTATGCATGTCAAACAAGTCTTGCAGCGCTTAAGAGAGAACCACTTGTATGCTAAGCTCGAGAAATGCCATTTCCATCAAAGATCCACCTCTTTTCTCGGCTACATCATATCGGACACCGGCCTTGCTATGGACCCTACCAAGGTCAAGGCGGTACTCGAATGGCCCTGTCCCCTCTCCCTCAAGGCCATCCAAAGGTTCCTCGGCTTCGCCAACTATTACCGGAGGTTCATTCAGGGATTCTCATCGGTAATAGCACCCATCACGGCACTCACGCAGAAGGGAGCTGATCCTACGAAGTGGACTGAGAAAGCTCTTCAGGCTTTCGAGAGGATAAAGACGGCATTCGCCTCAGCACCCATCTTAACTCATCCAGATCCTTCGTTACCTTTTTTTTTGGAGGTCGACGCCTCCGATGTAGGAGCAGGTGCTATACTTTCCCAGAGAAAGAATCCTCAAGCCCCACTTCATCCTTGTGCGTATTTTTCTAAAAAAAATTCCTCCGCCCAAAGGAATTACGATGTAGGTAACCGGGAGCTCCTCGCTATCAAACTGGCCTTAGAAGAGTGGAGGCACTTACTGGAAGGCACAGAGACGCCAGTCACGATACTTACTGACCATAAGAATCTACTGTACATTGAGGGAGCACGGCGACTAGGATCTCGCCAGGCAAGATGGTCCTTATTCTTTACTCGCTTTAACTTCCTCATTTCCTACATCCCTGGGTCTAAGAACCTTAAAGCCGACGCTTTGTCACGACAGTTCCTGGTAGAGGATAACAAGGTGGAACAACAGGAGACCAGTCTCCCTTCCACTTGTATTTTGGCTGCAAATACTTTTAGTGCCTTAACGGACATTACCAAGGCTCAGAACACCATCCCGGCAGGACTCAACGTTCCGGAGGATCGGTTGTTCACTCCCCGTAAATTCCAGAGGAGAGTCATGGAGTGGGGACATTCATCCAAGACTGCAGGCCATCCTGGTACCAAAAGAACTACTGAGTTCATCGAACGCACATTCTTGTGGCGCTACATGCGGAGAGACATACAAGCTTTTGTAGCTACTTGCGCTACTTGTGCTCGAAGCAAGACGCCACACAACAGACCTGCGGGTCTCCTTCAACCACTACCCATCCCAGAACGTCCATGGACACATATATCGATGGACTTCATCGTTGAGTTGCCTAAATCTAGAGGCATGGACACCATACTTGTGGTGGTGGACAGATTTTCCAAACAGGCACACTTCATCCCTATGAAGGGTCTACCCACTGCACCAATGTTGTCCGAAGTTTTCATCAGGGAGATCTTCAGGTTACATGGGACCCCTCGGGTCATAGTGTCCGACAGAGGATCCCAGTTCATCTCCCGGTTCTGGAGGGCGTTTTGTAAAAGTCTGGACGTCACACTACACTTTTCGTCAGGCTATCACCCCCAGACCAATGGACAGACGGAACGCACCAATCAGTCTCTGGAACAGTTTTTGAGGTGCTTTATTGCTGACACTCAGGACGACTGGGCGGAACTTCTCCCGTGGGCAGAATTCTCCCATAATAATCTTCGGAACGAATCATCCCAACAGTCACCATTTATGGTCAACTATGGCTTCCATCCGTCTGCACTTCCTTCCCTCATCTCCAAGTCTGGAGTCCCGGCCGCAGAGGACAGGATTCGCCACTTACAAGACCTATGGCAGAAGATCCATCGGAACCTACAGCACGCTGGTATATTACACAAGAGACAAGCGGATCGTCACCGAAGAGAGGTCCCAGGGTACTCTGTAGGACAAAGGGTTTGGTTATCTACCAAAAACATTCGGCTAAAGGTAGCCTCACCCAAACTGGCACCACGTTTTATCGGCCCTTTCCGCATCACCAAAAGGATCAACCCAGTAGCCTATCGGCTTGAACTGCCTAGGAATATGAGGATTCCTTCTGTATTTCACTCATCCCTTCTCAAACCTTGTCTACAAGACTCATCCTCCAAAGGACAACCTAAACCTCCGCAAACCATACTGGTAGATGGCCAACAAGAATACGAGGTTCAGACCATTCTCAACTCCAGAATATCCAGAGGAGGATTGCAATATCTTGTACACTGGAGAGGCTATGGCCCAGAGGAGAGAGAGTGGATCCCTCATCATCAGGTACATGCCAACCGCCTCATCTATGCCTTCCACCGTAGGCATCCTGAGAAACCATCTCTGGGTCGCCCGGAGGTCTCCCCTCAAGGGGGGGATACTGTCACACTTACCTCTACTCCGCACGGAGACCGACCCGGGGATGCACCACGGGGCAGAGTCATGCGCCCACGCACTGCCAGGGCAGTGCAGGCACAGCAGCGTGATGTCGGCGCTCCGCGACGCACATCGCGCACGCGTTGCTCGGCAACCGGGAGGCAGGAGAACTTGAAGGAGCTGCTGGAGCCTCCCACAGGCGGAGACTTGGAGAATAGGCCGCATGACGTCATCACGTCGCGACGCGCATCGCGCACGCGCGCGGGTTGCTCGGCAACCAGACCTATCATTAAGAAAACCTGATTACAGGCTGTTTTGGATTAGTGTCTCACTGACACCATTGGTGGACCAGAGCACACCCCTGCAAGGTAATTGGATCCTTCCCACATATATACCTGCTTCTGTCTGTCTTTCATTGCTGAGCATAAACTCCTGTTTATGCATTGTGCTCACCGCTGCTGTCTAGTTTTGTCTTGAACTTTGACCTGTTTGACCCTGCCTGTTCCTTGGATTTCTACACTCTCCAGCGCTTTGACCCCGGCTTCGTTCCGCGACTACTCTACCTTCTATTACCCTGGACCTTGGCTACGAAACTCTACCTACCCGGACTCTCCAACCCTGGAATACGGCAAGTACCCTGACTACCCTGACCTCTCCAACCCTACGACGCGGTACGACTTGGACTACGCATTCCGGACAGGACTGCGTGGTTGTGGGTCGGTGCCTATTCATCCCCACCTCAGCCCCGCGGTCTTCCGTCCTGTTTGTGGTGAGCGCAGCGTGACACTGGAGAACTTACTGAATTTATTACCTCTAGAGAATCATTTAGTTTCCACTGGTTGCGGGTTTTCTTAAATAAAGGCAAAGAGCGCGACAAGTCAATGGGGGCATGGTCGGACCAGGATATCAAGCCAATATTAGACTGGGAGGATGCCTGGAGGGATTCTTTGGTACCTAGAAATAAATCAATCCTCGAGTAGGACTGATGGGGGTGGAGAAGAATGTATAGTCTCTCTGTCCCTCATGCTGTAACCTCCAGATCAGACATCCCGACAGCACACGTGTAGCAGAGGAGCAGCCCTTCAGAGTTATTTCAATGCGCTATACCTACTTGCAGCTTGTAAGTAGGATTCTTATAGTTGCCGGACGCAGGATCAATGGAGGTTTTTAATGTTAATTTTGTTATTTGATTTTTGTCTTTTTATTAAATAGTTTTTATTAATTTCTGTGCTTGCTCTATCACTATATCCCATATTGTTTTTTTTATTTTTTTTTTTAGTTATTTTAAGGTGCATTGTTCCTTAACAGTATTACACTATGTGGTTTTATCTATTAATTTTTCATGTGCTGAGCAACGGCTGATTCCAGTTATTTGCATCCTAGGAACTCTTTGGGACTATTTCAGCATCCAGTCAATACCACACGGTTGTATTTGTGCACAATCACTGTATTTATAATTTATTTGTAATTATTATTAGATTTAGATTAAGGGCGCCCCTATGCTTTTGTTTTTATGTCTGTTTTATCACTCACTTTGGGTAGTTAGTGTTTTTTAGTTGGCAGCCCACATCATATATATCACCTTATATTAATATTAGGGTGTCCATATTGATAGCTGAAAAAAAGAGAAAAAGATCCTCCTTGAATGCACTCGGATTGGCCAGTGATTGATGATAATGAGTGTATTTAAAAACCTTTTAATCACAAGAGAAGGTTTAAAATAGGATTGTATAGAGGGGCATGGTATATATAATCCAAGGCCAGCCCCTAATAGGCAAACCAAACAAAATCGTCCTCACTTGAGAGGAGATATAAGTATGACAACACCTTAATGTGGAACTGTGTCGCTCAGACAATCCCCATTACTATAATACCAGAATCGACGGCCCATAAGCCGTATGGAAATCCTTTTATCAATAATTCAATGAACCTAAAATGGTATAGGTCATTGAAGCTAAGTCTGGAAGGGTGATTATCTTACACCGAATGGACAGATGGTATATATCTGGATGATGTCCCTAGTCCACTTAAGCGGTGTGTACAACAAATAAACAAAACATGGTGAAAACAATAACAACGCAACAAAGATGATCATCATAAAAATGGAAACTCAGCCACCATATGCATGTAGTAGTGGGATGCGTAGCTGAATAGTGTGTAAGCTCTGTAAAGGGCAAGCACAAAGTGTGCTATCGGAAACGCCCTGAGGCACGGTTCGAAGACCGTATCCAGTTATAGCCTCATGCATGTAGTGGTGGGATGCGTAGCTGAATAGTGTGTGAGCTCTGCAGAGGGCAAGCACAAAGTGTGCTAACGGAGAACGCCCTGAGGCACGGTTCAAAAGACCGTATCCAGTTATAGCCTCTGTGTACTGGTGGTGTTTAATGCAGAGATCGAAATCACAGGTAGCCTCTCTAGAGTCCGGTAATAAACGCTGATCAGACCTAATAATTATAAGTTACTGATAGGTACACGGGGTAAGGAACAGCCTGACTCATAAGTCATATTGAGTCTCCCTCTAAGCAAGTAAATATAGATTGCTAGGGCTGATCATGGTCAGTGACCAGTACCCCTGATTACACCTCCCTCCCTTATGTGCATATATTATGCTGGTGACCTGAATGGTAGCTATGGTAAAAATGGGAACATAGCAGACATAATGATGCACAATATAATATCAGGACATAAAAGTATCTTAGGTCCTAATAGGGGTGCTACTTAGCTCATGGGTGCATATAGAAGCCATTACACCATCGTAGGTAGAAGGGAACGGCTACAGGATACCATGGGAGGGGTGTTCCGATCTCTAGGCCACAGCTACAGCCGCGGAGGCGCCATCTTGGATGCGGTGACGTCACCACGCTCGTAGTCACCTGACGCACGTTTCGCGCGGGATCGCGCTTTCTCAAAGGTACGTGCACGCTCTTGGAGTGCACTTTAAGTAGCTAGTGGTTGCCACAGCGACCGCTGGGGGCGTGTCTCCCCTTCGTCGCTCGCTTGCCTGAACTGCTGCACTGTCTGCTACACAGCCGACTCTAAATTAGTGAATCATGTCATGACCTCCACGTATCTGGGGGTATTATTAACCCTGGTAGTTCACCATTGAACAGTCCAAGGAATTTGAGTATCCTGTGTGCTATATGGATACTGCGGATGCAGGTAAAACATGCGTCCCTATAAGGTTGTGTCATAATGTAGTTCACCTTAAAGTGGCAGTCTCATATATATACACAGTAGCTATATCCTTGCCCTAAAAGAGTGTAAGGTGGTCCAATACCCTTCGTTAGAGCACAGTGTGACAGTTTGGAACACGGGGTAGACTAACAGAAGGAAGGAAAGGAGGTAGGTGGTTCTCCTTGAAGTGGCTATGCCACATAGGTACACTAGCCACACGTTTGCCACAGTAAAGTGTTATAGGGGATCCAATATCCCTAGTTAAGGCACATTATGATGGCTTGGGGTATGTGGTAGGGGGTAAAGGAGAATGAAGGAAATGAGGTAAGTGGCCCCATCCCCGACTGAAATTGCAGAAAGAATTCTGCCTGCTGGTGATTACACTTGGAATCATGGGTATCATAAGGAGGGTAGAGGTTAGCGCAGGGGAAGCGAGTGGTCAAGATGCATACAGAAATACCACCCATCTCAGAGGGCAAGAACATAGATAGGATAGCACCGGATACACTGTTGGATGGTATTGAGCACACTCGTGGGTGTGTGTGGGGTAGGGAAGGGTAGGTAAGTCATAAAGACATCAAATAAACGGGGAGAAAAGAAATTCCTCGTTGAGTCCCCTAGGGACTAAGGTACCCAAAGTATAAATCCAACGAGATTCCCGTCGTAGGATCTCGTTGTCCCAGTCCCCTCCTCTACTGTGATTGGATACGGCCTCAATACCTACAAATTGAATAACTGAGGATAGTCCTTGATGTTGATTGTGTACGTGGTTAGCAACAGGGGTATCCCGATGATTCCGGATGTCCCCTAGATGCTCAAGCACTCTGTGTCTTAGCTGTCTTTTTGTTTTTCCAATGTATTTTTTCTTGCAGACACAGATAATCTGATAAACCACGCCCACAGTTCTACAGTTAATAAACTGACGGATGTTGAAACTACGTGTGTCATTCCAGTTATTAAAAGTCTTTGTGGAGGAACAAGAGGTGCATGCAGTGCATTTGTGACATTTAAAGAAGCCATTTGATCTGTTGGCAAGCCACGTCCCTGTAGTTGGTCTCTGATAGTGGCTATGTACCAACAGATCACGTAGATTATATATCAACTGACCTCATTCCTAGAGGTTTACGAGTTGATCTCCCTCCATCCACAACACACACTGACCCCGAGTTTCTAATCAAGTGGAACAAAATCTTAGGCATATGCTCTGCTTCTTTAATGAAACTATTAGTTGAATCAGACAACAACACATTGGTAGTTGTTAATGCAGAATTAGCAGGACTGCGTAATGATGCGGAAAAATGGCGGGGTAACCCTGAATTCATCAGCCTAGAGAATAAATTAGAAGAAACCATAACTAGGTTTACGCGCGAGCTAAAAGAAAGAAAGCAGCGCAAGTATATTCGTGACACTAAAGATTTTAAGGAGGGGAAAATCTATAAACAGAAAAAGGAAAATAAAAAAGTCCGCTTCCGCCACCCAGAGTCATCCACCGATTGGGATACCTCCAATGAGGAGAGTGACGGTGGGGGAAGACGAGACCAGGGTATAGTTGACACTCCGAAGGTAGGTTTTTTAGATCAGGACCCCCGTTACCCACCACCCCCCGACCGAGGAAGACCAGAAGAGGCAAGATGGGGTGGATTACGCGACAGAGACACCTGGGGGTACAGGGGGGGACAAAAACGACGATTTCGTCGCCGACGATAGTGAATGCCACCAATGACTTTAGCCAAGTGGTGAACTTGTCTGATATAGCTCTCAGTGAGGGCCAAATGTCTGTCCTGCAAAAGGGACTTTCATTCTCCCCCACTGAGGACTTCTCCAGATTTGACTGGATCAAGGATACATACCTATTCGGCCGTAAACTACTATTGCACAAATTCTTTAAGAGACGGGCACAGCAACAACTTAGAGCAGCGGGTCAGGAGGACTTTGATGACCAATATTTAGAGGCCATTAACACCTTAGCAGCATTAGAGGAGGAATCCCTTAGACCTGTGGGGGAAGGTCCCTTCACTACAATGAGACCTAAGTCTAAATTTACTCCGGGAGTAGAGACATGCCATAATGTCGCCACCTTTATTGGCCTAGTTACATCAGATATTGAACAACTCCAACCTAGGCCCTCTCGTACCAACCTTAATAATCAGGAGAGATCATCTCTGCGGGAATTAAAACAAAATACCGCAATCACGATTAAACCCTCAGATAAGGGGGGGAATATCGTGGTATTAAACACCACTGATTATGTAAAAGAGAATTTGCGCTTACTATCCGACCGCGATTGTTATGCTATCCTGAAATCAGACCCCACCAACAACTATATGAGTGACCTGAAACTTATCTTAGATTCAGGTATTCACACTAAGTCACTATCCAAACAAGAAAGTATGGCGCTCCTTAATAAGTATCCAAGGATGGCCACTTTCTATTCCCTCCCTAAGATACATAAAAACCTAACAGCACCACCTGGACGCCCCATTGTCTCAGGCATCTCAAATCTTACTGAACAATGCAGTGTCTATGTCGACAAGGTACTCCGTCCCTTTGTGGTTACATTGCCCTCATACCTAAGGGACACCAAGGATGCCCTTAACAAACTAAAGGGGGTTACAATAAAGGAGGACACGTTTCTTGTCAGCCTGGATGTCGAATCTCTATACACTTCGATTATACATGAGAGGGGCATCCAGGCTGTGGAATACTACCTGGGTAAAAGGACAATTGAATACAGTGACCATAACATACTCGTCCTTGACCTTCTAAGGTTTATTTTGACACACAACGTGTTCACCTTTGATGGTAAACTATATCATCAACTCCGTGGGACCGCCATGGGGACCACCTGCGCCCCCACTTATGCCAATCTCTATCTGGGCTGGTGGGAGGCGGAGGTGGTTTTCCAGGAACGTTATCGTCGGTATACCTCACACATACTGCTGTGGATTAGGTATATCGACGATATCTTTGTCCTATGGCAGGGCACCAGAACGCACCTCGATGCGTTCATTGGCGAGCTGAACACCAATCCCCTGAACCTTAGATTAACATCGGAAGTTGACGGGGTGAGCCTTACATTCCTTGATCTTATGATCTCTAAAACCACACATGGGACACTGGCCACATCCCTTCATAGGAAGTCCACGGCTACGAACAGCCTCCTCAGAGCAGATAGCCATCACCCAAAACATCTGCTAAAGGGGATACCAACCGGCCAGTTCTTACGCCTGAGGAGGAACTGTTCCTCTAACGAGGACTTTGAAACCCAGTCATCAGCCATGAAACAAAGATTCATGGAAAGGGGATACAGCAATAGGGTTATTAAGAGAGCGTATCAACGAGCTAGGCACACAGACAGAAATATATTGCTGGATGACAAAGCCACATCACCTATTGATAAACAAGTGATACGCTTCTTTGGTACGTTCAACAACCAATGGCCTGAAATTACCAACATTATGAACACACACTGGCATGTATTACGTGAGGATGTGGATCTGAGAGAGGTCCTGAATGAGAGGGCGACCATTGTAAGCAGGAGAGCCAGCAGTCTACGTGATCTGTTGGTACATAGCCACTATCAGAGACCAACTACAGGGACGTGGCTTGCCAACAGATCAAATGGCTTCTTTAAATGTCACAAATGCACTGCATGCACCTCTTGTTCCTCCACAAAGACTTTTAATAACTGGAATGACACACGTAGTTTCAACATCCGTCAGTTTATTAACTGTAGAACTGTGGGCGTGATTTATCAGATTATCTGTGTCTGCAAGAAAAAATACATTGGAAAAACAAAAAGACAGCTAAGACACAGAGTGCTTGAGCATCTAGGGGACATCCGGAATCATCGGGATACCCCTGTTGCTAACCACGTACACAATCAACATCAAGGACTATCCTCAGTTATTCAATTTGTAGGTATTGAGGCCGTATCCAATCACAGTAGAGGAGGGGACTGGGACAACGAGATCCTACGACGGGAATCTCGTTGGATTTATACTTTGGGTACCTTAGTCCCTAGGGGACTCAACGAGGAATTTCTTTTCTCCCCGTTTATTTGATGTCTTTATGACTTACCTACCCTTCCCTACCCCACACACACCCACGAGTGTGCTCAATACCATCCAACAGTGTATCCGGTGCTATCCTATCTATGTTCTTGCCCTCTGAGATGGGTGGTATTTCTGTATGCATCTTGACCACTCGCTTCCCCTGCGCTAACCTCACCCTCCTTATGATACCCATGATTCCAAGTGTAATCACCAGCAGGCAGAATTCTTTCTGCAATTTCAGTCGGGGATGGGGCCACTTACCTCATTTCCTTCATTCTCCTTTACCCCCTACCACATACCCCAAGCCATCATAATGTGCCTTAACTAGGGATATTGGATCCCCTATAACACTTTACTGTGGCAAACGTGTGGCTAGTGTACCTATGTGGCATAGCCACTTCAAGGAGAACCACCTACCTCCTTTCCTTCCTTCTGTTAGTCTACCCCGTGTTCCAAACTGTCACACTGTGCTCTAACGAAGGGTATTGGACCACCTTACACTCTTTTAGGGCAAGGATATAGCTACTGTGTATATATATGAGACTGCCACTTTAAGGTGAACTACATTATGACACAACCTTATAGGGACGCATGTTTTACCTGCATCCGCAGTATCCATATAGCACACAGGATACTCAAATACCTTGGACTGTTCAATGGTGAACTACCAGGGTTAATAATACCCCCAGATACGTGGAGGTCATGACATGATTCACTAATTTAGAGCCGGCTGTGTAGCAGACAGTGCAGCAGTTCAGGCAAGCGAGCGACGAAGGGGAGACACGCCCCCAGCGGTCGCTGTGGCAACCACTAGCTACTTAAAGTGCACTCCAAGAGCGTGCACGTACCTTTGAGAAAGCGCGATCCCGCGCGAAACGTGCGTCAGGTGACTACGAGCGTGGTGACGTCACCGCATCCAAGATGGCGCCTCCGCGGCTGTAGCTGCTGCCTCGAGACCGGAACACCCCTCCCATGGTATCCTGTAGCCGTTCCCTTCTACCTACGATGGTGTAATGGCTTCTATATGCACCCATGAGCTAAGTAGCACCCCTATTAGGACCTAAGATACTTTTATGTCCTGATATTATATTGTGCATCATTATGTCTGCTATGTTCCCATGTTTACCATAGCTACCATTCAGGTCACCAGCATAATATATGCACATAAGGGAGGGAGGTGTAATCAGGGGTACTGGTCACTGACCATGATCAGCCCTAGCAATCTATATTTACTTGCTTAGAGGGAGACTCAATATGACTTATGAGTCAGGCTGTTCCTTACCCCGTGTCCCTATCAGTAACTTATAATTATTAGGTCTGATCAGCATTTATTACCGGACTCTAGAGAGGCTACCTGTGATTTCGATCTCTGCATTAAACACCACCAGTACACAGAGGCTATAACTGGATACGGTCTTTTGAACCGTGCCTCAGGGCGTTCTCCGTTAGCACACTTTGTGCTTGCCCTCTGCAGAGCTCACACACTATTCAGCTACGCATCCCACCACTACATGCATGAGGCTATAACTGGATACGGTCTTCGAACCGTGCCTCAGGGCGTTTCCGATAGCACACTTTGTGCTTGCCCTTTACAGAGCTTACACACTATTCAGCTACGCATCCCACTACTACATGCATATGGTGGCTGAGTTTCCATTTTTATGATGATCATCTTTGTTGCGTTGTTATTGTTTTCACCATGTTTTGTTTATTTGTTGTACACACAAAAAGGTGCAAAACAGAGGCTGTAAGTCAGAGTGAAGGCGATGGTGTGCAGCCTTCAGTGTTTCAAATAGGAAAAAAGAAGCAGGCATCCTAAGGACACCTATTGAAGGCCCCGGTTCCTGCACATGTGTGCTACACTCTGCACCACGCTACCACACGTGGAGGACAGGAGAGTGAACAGAGACAGCCCCAGCGCGCGGGTCTGATCTCTCAGAACTGAGATTACCCTTCATACTTCCTATGTGATGCCCTACTCCTGTGATAGACACCAGAATCGGGGATTATTAAAGAAATTTTATATGTAAGTTACTAATTTTATTATTTGTTGCTAATACAATATCTATCTCTCATCTTGGTGCGCTTTTGTGTTTTTTCTTGTTTTGCTGATATTGGTATCACCATCGGGGTTCCGGTGGAGACCACATTTGGAGGTGGGGGAGACACCTCATAAACACAGAAGCAGCAAGAGAACTGAGAGGGACCAACACTCCAAGTTTAAAGAGCCAGAGCGCGGACTGAACTTTTCATTGTTGTACACACCGCTTAAGTGGACTAGGGACATCATCCAGATATATACCATCTGTCCATTCGGTGTAAGATAATCACCCTTCCAGACTTAGCTTCAATGACCTATTAGGTTCATTGAATTATTGATAAAAGGATTTCCATACGGCTTATGGGCCGTCGATTCTGGTATTATAGTAATGGGGATTGTCTGAGCGACACAGTTCCACATTAAGGTGTTGTCATACTTATATCTCCTCTCAAGTGAGGACGATTTTGTTTGGTTTGCCTATTAGGGGCTGGCCTTGGATTATATATACCATGCCCCTCTATACAATCCTATTTTAAACCTTCTCTTGTGATTAAAAGGTTTTTAAATACACTCATTATCATCAATCACTGGCCAATCCGAGTGCATTCAAGGAGGATCTTTTTCTCTTTTTTTCAGCTATATATATTTTTCCTCTTTTGCACCGGCATTTTGCCTGACATACTACTCATCACTCACTTACCTGCTGATGCGGGAGCATCCCCTACCCCTCCCTTTTTCCCCCCTTCCCATCCCTGGATTATCCTGTCCATATTGATATTTATCAATTATATTTTGAATAGCGCTACACAGTTTGCACTTTTTTCCCTGTAACCTCCAGATGTCAAACAAGGAAAAGTCCCTGAGAACATCTTTAAGGTTTTTAGCGATAATGAGGGTGGACTTAGGTGGTGCTGTGCCCTGTGTTCTGGCTCTATCAAGATCTGGCGAGTTTACCATGTTAAAGTCTCCTGCCAGGGTAAGTGGTGTATATCTTATTTTACTAACTTTTTCGAGGACTGATCTGAGGAAGGGTATTTGTCCTTCATTGGGCACATAGATGTTCACTAGGTTGATCGGCGATCCTGCAAGAGAACCTGAAAATATTAAGTATCTTCCCTCTGGATCTGCACTGGACTATTCAAGAGTAAATGGGGTATTGTGACAGAACAAAATAGCAATGCCTCTTTTTGTAAATCTACAAAAGGCAAAAAATGCCTGTGGGTTTGTATTGCTGAACGTATTGGGCGGCATTGAGGTGTTGAAATGTGTCTCCTGTAAGAAGATAATATCCCCTTTTACTTTATTTATCTCCTGCAGGGCGAATCTCCGCTTCGGTACCGAATTAAGCCCCTTTACATTAATCGATACTAGTTTTATATCTTGTGAGATAGACATATTTTTGTCTGAGTCTTCTTAACCAGGTTAGCGACTACTTTCCCAAGGCAGTCAACCCTCTCTTTTCTTTGGGGGAGAAACCCACTTCCCGGCACCAGCGTCATCCCATGGCGGAGCCACCAGGGGGGGAGAAGGTTCCTCGGGGGGGGGGGGGGGGGGTGGAAGAAGGGGGGAGATTGTAAGAAGGGAAAAGTAGGAAGTAGATGGGCTATGGATTAGTCCTGGACTAAACTCCTTCATTGCCCTAATGGCGAAGGATGTGGGCATAAGGCCCTTGTAGATCTTCTCGTGCGAACAGACACCAGCACTCCCAGGGGGGAAAGCTGAGCCCCCTCTTCCATATAGTCTGGTCAGACCCAGACACCCATATACTGCTGCGGCCAGCTTTATTCTAACGTTTGCCCGGAATTGTTTTCGGCTGGGCGCCGAACTTGGCCGCGCGCCAGCCGCCTTCCCCTCCCCGCGTGTGCATCTTCTTCCCCGCGTGCGCATCGCATCTGCTCACCTCGCGATCCCCATCTGCTCCCCCTTGCTCCCCCTGGCTGCTCCGCATCTTCCCCTTACCCCATCAACATTCGGGGCCTTCGGGGATGCCGGGGAACCCTGGCACTGTGTGACCGGCGCCACTGTGACGCGCGGCACGCGCCAGGAAACAGCCGCGAGACAGCAGCGTCTGCCCACACTTTGCGGTGGTGGCCGCTTTAGAATAAAGGCGGACGCCAGTGTACATACATATAAAGCATAATTGTGGATGTGATAAACCCAAACATAACATTTCAACCTTTTCTTAATAAATTTTTAACTAGAGTACACTCGAGAAGAGAATCTCAGATAGCGGTTCATCTGAAGGAGCCATTCTACTATCCAAAGGAGCTGTGGGAGCCCAGTAGGAGGGGGTGGGGGGGATGAGGAGGGAGAAAGGAGGGAGGGAGGGAAGGAGGGAGGGGGAGGGAGGATAATCATCCCCAGAAGAGCAAAACACATATCAACCTTATAACAAATTTAACCGAATAACAAAATAGATTCCCATGTACATACAGTGGCGGCCAACCTGAGTCTAAGTCTGCTAGATCCGCGGCTCTCAGATTATCCCGGTTAGGTGCGTTTTTTGTCGTTTTCGTCTGGAGTGAACTGCGTTATTTTCGCGCTCGTGATATTAGCTTTTTATTCTCGCTGTCTGCAATAATGCAATGCCGTGTAAAAACTCAGGGGGGCGTTTGCGAGCTGTTGTCTTGGAAATCTAATACCTTTGCCGTTCAACCTACATCAGTACACAGTCTGTGTGTGCGTACGCAATAATTGTAAATTTGCATATTTAAAGTATACATGCATTTGCAGTGCTGTTCTGCAGTACAGTATGTCTCATTTGAAAATTGTTGAAACGCATAGGCGTGTACTGTACTGTAACAGTGTCACATTTCGGCATATACAGTGCTCTCCCCTCGCTCAGGATAATTAACTGAACTGCAGGGTATTTCAACTTCTTATTTTCTCTACAATGCAGTACATCTCTCACACACCATTCCTTTGAATGTGTGTCTGGTTTCAATCACATTCCTGCTTGACAGCAGGAATTTACTGCGCATGCGCCTGTAACTTCGCCCACCACTGCTTGCTTGCTTGCCTGAGTAAGTGACCAAAAATTTTTTTTAATTTTTTTTTTATTGTAATTTTTTTTTCTTCACAAGCCTGCAAAAACGATCTTACTGTATTACAATATTCAATCTGTGCTGTAGCTTTTGACTGCGACCCTGTGCGTTTGACTGCACATGGTTGATTTGTTTGCTTTTTACGTACTGTATTTGGGTGTGTATTATTATGATGAAAATTGAAATTAAAGTATGTCTTTAGCTTTGAACTTCATGCAGCTGTACCCTGTCGCCCCCTCCCCCACGAACGCTAGCTCCAGGATTTGAAATTCCACAGAGTCGTTAATTTTCTGAATCTTGCCATTGTGTTCTTAATCCTTCCATAGCCAAGCTACAAAGCCTCACTGCGCCTGCGTGTAATCCTTTTTGAGATGGGAGCTACTTAGCTGCTTACTGCGCATGCGTCACTCAACCCCCCCTCTCCACAGAGTCGTTAATTTTCTGAATCTTGCCATTGTGTTCTTAATCCATCCATAGCTGAGCTACAAAGCCTCACTGCGCCTGCGTGTAATTCTCTTTGAGGCGGGAGCTTTGAGGCTTTGTTTATGGCAACATTTTGGAAAATCCCTTCTCGAATTTGATTTGCACAGAGCATCACCTTGATATTATAATAATAATAATAGCATGTTTTTGTATAGCGCTGCTAGTTACTGTATACATAGCGCTTTACAGAGACATTTTGCAGGCACAGGTCCCTGCCCCGTGGAGCTCACAATCTATGTTTTGGGTGCCTGGAGGCACAGGGAGATAAAGTGACTTGCCCAAGGTCACAAGGAGCTGACACCGGGAATTGAGCCAGGCTCCCCTGCTTCAAACTCTCAGTGCCACTCTGTCTTTTGCTCACTGAGCCACTCCCTCTCATATTACGATATTCAACCTGTGGGTTTGCCTGCACAGGGTTAATTTCTGTGCTTTTTATGTACTGTATTTGGGGGTTTATTGATCAAATTATTATGATGAACTACCTTTTGAAATTACTGTACTCTACAGTATGTAATTTCTTTGAACTTCTGCACAACTAATCCTTCATCCCTCCCCCACGCACACACAAACTCTTTTCGACAGACACCTCCACAGAGTCATTAATTTTCTGAAGTTAGTCATTGTGTTTTTAATCAGTCCCTAGCCGAGCGTCAATCGCCTCACTGCGCCTGCGTGTACTCTAATCCTCTTTGAGATGGGTGCTTGCTGCTTACTGCGCACGAGTCACCCAACCCCCCCCCCCTCTCCACAGAGTCGTTAATTTTCTGAATCTTACCATTGTGTTCTTAATCCGTCCATAGCCGAGCTACAAAGCCTCACTGTGCCTGCGTGTAATCCTCTTTGAGATGGGAGCTAGCTTATTACTGCACATGACTCACCCAATCCCCCCCCCCCCAACCCTTTGATGCTTTGTTTACGGTAACGCTTTGGAAAATCCCTTCTCGAATTTGAAATGTAAATCTGATTCGCACAGCATTGTGAGAATTGAGAGTTAAAAAAAAACATGAACTGATTCATGTTGTTTTGTCATTCATTCTTATTCCTTGGTGTACTGTGGGTGTGGGGGGACTGTTGTGGGTGTTGTCAATGATTATGATTAGCAGGAATGTAAATAAATATTTATTTTATTTTATCAGGAACCAAAAAATACAAATATAAAAATAGCCATGAATAATACATGATGCAGTCTTTATTAAGTTCTTCTGGCAGATTGAAATTGGATAAACATTTAGAAAACATTTGTAAAACATGGGGAAACATGACTAATGCACATCTATAAGAATATTATTTAATAATATATACTGTAATGTATAATATATATATATATATATATATAGTAATATTATTTTTTCCATCTTTATCTTGTTCTTCATTCTGTGTACAGTACAGTAGTTCATTGGGAGAGGAGAGGTTTTGTGTACATCATTACTGCTGTTTATATACTGTACATTTGACTGTACAAACAGATTAGACTGGACACAACACCCCACCTCTCCCCAGGCCTCCCTTTTCTCCTGAAACGACAAGAAAACAAAAAATGAGTGCAGTTATGTGCGTACTGCATAGTACTACTGTACATGGCTGGTGCTGCTTTCTCTGGGAAAAAAAATTGAGCAGTTAGTAGGCAGTTACTGTAGTACTGTCAAACTAGTCTATACTGGAACTACTGTATACTCTGACTACTGTTAAATACTATGTACTGCACCGACACACTTTATTCGAGCAAATACCCAGTATGTACCTGGCAGATACCTGGAATGCGCCGCTCCTCACCTCTGACAAGCCCCGTTGCGTTTGCCTTCCCAGCCTGGGTTCATGCCTGGCTGACGGGCGGCTGATCTGTTAAATGATAATGATTAGGATTTAATAGGCTGCAATGCTTCGCGTGTCTACCAGATGGCATAAATTCATGAATTGTAATGCAGTATATATATATATACTGTGCAGTATTGCAGCCAGCGGGAATAAAATGCTTCAATCCCTGCCTGGAAAATACCTCAATGCACTCGGGCAGAAAACAGTCACAAACCTCAATACACCCGGGTATACCCGAATTCGTGGGACTAGCCAAGCTCGAATAAAGTGTGTCGCCAGTGTACTGTAATCTGATGGCTGGTGCTGCTCTCTCTGTAAAGAAAAAACTGTAACTACTGTATACTCTGCCTATTTGGCGCAGTATCTGAAGAGGAGATTATACAAGCGCTCCTCAAACTAAAACTAAGCAGCCAATGTGGACCCGACTTACTACAATCTAGGTTCCTACGTCTTGGTGCCCCAGCCATTGCCAAACCAATTGCGTCCATAGTCAACTCTATCCTGTCTGCATATCCCTAAGACCTGGAAAACTGCCAGAGTTGTCCCAATCTTCAAAAGTGGGGACAAAAACACTGTCTCAAACTACAGGCCAATCTCACTTCTCCCAATTCTATCCAAAGTCATGGAAAAATGTGTCCACTCCCAATAAAGCGATTTCTACACCAAGACAAATTTCCCTAGCCAATTCCAATCTGGATTTCGCCCCAAACACTCCACCGTAACTACCCTGCTAAAAGTTTGCAATGAAATCCAGTGTGGAATGGAACGGGGACAACTCACTGGTGCAGTATTCCTAGATTTTGCAAAGGCTTTTGACACAGTCGATCATGCTATCCTGCTTAACAAACTCCAGAGCTCTGGAATAGGGAAACATGCTTTAACTGGTTTCAGTCCTACCTATCAGGAAGATCCCAATACACTGGCGACACACTTTATTCGAGCTCGGCTAGTCCCACGAATTCGGGTATACCCGGGTGTATTGAGGTTTGTGACTGTTTTCTGCCCGAGTGCATTGAGGTATTTTCCAAGCAGGGATTGAAGCATTTTATTCCCGCTGGCTTCAATACTGCACAGTATATATATATATACTGCATTACAATTCATGAATTTATGCCATCTGGTAGACACGCGAAGCATTGCAGCCTATTAAATCCTAATCATTATCATTTAACAGATCAGCCGCCCGTCAGCCAGGCATGAACCCAGGCTGGGAAGGCAAACGCAACGGGGCTTGTCAGAGGTGAGGAGCGACGCATTCCAGGTATCTGCCAGGTACATACTGGGTATTTGCTCGAATAAAGTGTGTCGGTGCAGTATGTGTCCATCTCAGGCTCTAACTCCAACCCCCTGGATATCACCTGTGGTGTCCCGCAAGGCTCTGTTCTGGGGCCCCTACTCTTCTCAGTGTTCATTAATGATCTTCCCACAGCTTGTAAGGAAGCCTCAATACACATGTATGCAGATGACACAATCCTATATGCACACAGTCATAGCCTCTCTGACCTTCAACACATACTTCAGTCTGACTTTTTGAGACTCGAAAACTGGATTTCCCAAAACAAACTGTTTTTAAACACTGACATGACTGTAACAATGGTATTTGGGACCAAGACTAAATTTGTAAAGCTTCCAGTGACTGAGCTCCTGATTAGAACCAACGCTAACACCACCCTAACACCTTTCACTAGTTTTAAATACCTGGGCTTATGGTTTGACACCCACTTAACATTCGGGATGCACATTGATACCCTGACAACCAAGACCTATGCCAAACTAGGGGTACTTTACAGGAACAAATCCTCCCTAAGTCTCCTGGTCAGAAAGCGTATCGCACAGCAGATGCTAATGCCAATTATTGACTACGGAGACATAGTATATGGCTCGGCTCCTCAAACCCACCTTAGCAAACTTGACACCCTCTACAATTCAATTTGTCGTTTTGTTCTCCAATGCAACTACAACACACATCACTGCGAAATGCTCAAAGAACTAGATTGGTCAACACTAGAGTCTAGGCGCAAAGTTCACCTTTCCTGTCTTACCTTTAAATTCTTCATGGGCAAGCTACCCAGCTACATGAACAAGCTCCTCACCCCTACCACCTGCAGCACTTATCATCTGAGATCAGACTCCAAAAGACTATTCATGGTCCCAAGGCTCAACAAAGTATCCGGACGTTCCTCCATCTCCTTCCGTGCACCCCAAAACTGGAACAACCTACCAGAGACTCTCACATCCACTACCAGTTTAAGTTCTTTCAAATCTAAGGCTGTCTCACATTTTAACCTGGTCTGTAACTGTTTCATACGCTCATAATATATATTTTCTTTAACTGTGCACGCAATGTCTTGTATATAATGTATACCCTGTTCATTTATGTAACTGTACTTGTAACCATGTACTATTTGTTTTACTCTGTGCCCAGGACATACTTGAAAACGAGAGGTAACTCTCAATGTATTACTTCCTGGTAAAATATTTTATAAATAAATAAATAAATAAATATTGGGAAAGAAAAAATCTGTGCCATACTTACCTGTATCATACTGTACTTACAATACTACAGCACAGTACTACTTCCCTGATGCTTGCCCCTTACGCGCGATCACAATGGGCAACACAGTCGCAATATGGTCTATATATTTATTGCAGCATTCCACGGTGAGTACATCGTTCCAAAAACTCATTATGCCTTTCAACAACTCGTCCTTTTTGGAGGGTTTCACCACTTTCCGGATATGGTCCTTTAGCTGATGTCAGACCATTTCGAACGGATTGAAGTCTGGCGATCTGTCATTGGAAAAAAAGGACAATTAGTTTAAGAGATACAGTACACAGTAAAAACAGTGGGGAAAAAATGAGACACGGTTACCGCACTTACTCCGCTGGCGTCTTCACCCAGTTGATACCGCGTTCAAGGATATGCGCTGTTGACGCGGTGTGCTTCGGATCGTTGTCCTGGTAGAAGCGGTGACCATTTGTGAACTCGCGTGTGATGTATTGCACTCTCAGGGACAATATTGTCTTGGAAGAAAGCTGTATTCATCATTCATAAAGCAAGAAAAGAAAAGTGCTCAAAAAACTGCACAATAGTACAGTACAGTGCATACAGTGGGGTCATGCCTGGGCCTGGACCACTCTTTTGATTTTGTTCGCGTCCCTTATCTTGGGGTGCGCTATGTAATGACAAGGAATAAATAATTTTAGCGGTACAGTAGAGTTTCCTAAACAACACTTTTACCTCCTGTACTGTCCAGTACTAACCTCACACGTCCATATTTCCATCCAATGCTGCATCTCATCTTCTTTATGCTGGTCTCGGATACAGTGAGATTGTGTTTTTCCTGCAGAGTGTATTTGACCCTTAATGCACTCTTCTCATCATTCTCCTCACTTATTTTGTCCACCAGAAGAGTTGTCTCCCTACAATGTAAAGAAAAACAATCCGGTAAGTAAAAATATTAGAGACAGTAGATCAACAGGATACAATATATTGTTCTATTAATATGCAGCAATATAAAAAATATAGATACTGTTGTAAAATAAATATAAAAATACAAAATATATATACATTTGTAATATAAATATAAATAGAAAAAATATATATACTGTTGTAATATAAATAGAAAAAATATATATACTGTTGTAATATAAATATAAATATACAAAATATATATACTGTTGTAATATAAATATAAAAAATATATATACTGTTGTAATATAAATATACAAAATATATATACTGTATAATATAAATATAAATATACAAAATATATATACTGTTGTAATATAAATCAACAGAAATAACAAAAATATTAGATACAGTACTGTAGATGTACAGTACATTTTTTGATATAATTTTTTTTTAAAGTTTTATAAATATACTTACGAGTTAGTTACCCTTGGTGCCCATTTGCGTTCTCTGTTTATTCCGTGTGCATGATAGCTCACGGGGGTTGCTGGCACAACGAGGCCAGAAGTAGCTAACCAGCGTTGGATAGCAGCAATTCGGTGTCCGCTCGTGCAGCAGTTCGGTGTCTGCATGCTGAGATCCTTGGAAATCTTTTTAACAGCCATTGCTGCGATTAGAAAGAAATACAAACACAAGAATGTATATTCAATGTTTAATCGATGTGTATTCAATGTGCAGTGAATACACAGAATGGAAGGTGTATTTATATGTTAATGACTCACATTAGTGTACGCCCACTTTCAACACCTGTACCTCGCCGCCATGCATAAAAGGTTACACACTTTTCATAGCGCACCACTCCATGATCTTTATCTGAACTTGCCCTTGTCCAGATACTGCATTATGCCATCTGCTTCCATGGATCAACCCCGATTCTACGGATGCAGGAACCCACTCGCCTCTGCCGTGCCGGTCAAGCAGAAAAAGCGAAAGGCGGTTGCCATTTTCACGCAAAGGCAAAAGCGACAGGCTAAGGCCAATAAAGAAAACCTTCTGCTGACCCCAAAGGCTAAGGGTTTTCATAGACGTCCGCCTTATTATGTCAAGAAGATATACGGTGATGTACTCTCGACGCAAAACGAATGGCAGCCAACCCATCGAATCCGCAGACCACTTCCTCACATACGCTTCGATGACTCTGCCGCCGCCCTCCCGGAAACCCACAGGCCATCTTCTCCAGTTCTATCCGACGACGCTGCCTCTGAAATCCACGGGTTACTTTCTCCTTTGCTCTTAGACGACTCTGCTTCTCGCCCGGAAATCCAAAGGTCACTTTCTCCATCCCTCTTTGATGACGCTGCTGCTTCCCCTCTACCGGATATCCACAGGTCACCTCCTCCACCCTTCTTCGACGCTGCCGCTTCTTTCCATGGAACCCCCATCTCATCCTCTGTTGCACCCATCCACCCAGATGTCCACACGCCATGCACAAGAAGCAGCTCGTTAGACCGGATGCTGAATGGGATAAGTGTGGATCTCCCCAGGAACTCTATTGTGCTAGCAAAGATAGATTTGCTTCTGGAGACCATGCTAAATGTGGAGCAACGGATGCTACATATGGATCAACGGATGATACATATGGATCAACGGATGCAACATATGGATCGACGGATGGAGAAGATATAGGCTGACATAGCGGGTATACATCATTTGCTCGGTGTTAATGCACCTGTTTCCCTGACGCTGGAGCAGGGGGGTGACATGGATGTGATGAATGGGAGCATCAACCCCCTTCCATCACCAAGCGCACCCCCTCCACGAGAAGATGTAATGTGCATGTATGCCGTTGAGGAGGACATGACAACCCCATCAAGACCACGTCAGGAGACAACACAGCGACCAAACCCGGAGGAAAGCTTCCTCCCAGACAACCTACCATCGCCCGTCGCCTCAAGCACACCCGCTCGCAGAAGACCTACATTCGCTCGCATCAATACGGTGCCCGACATCACCCTGTGCGATCTGCCACTGGCGCACAGGGAGAAGTATAGGGTGATGAGTGCTGGTGCACCCCACAAGTATGCCTTGTTACTTTTTAAGCACCATGTTCCCTACTCTTTGTACTGCGACTGGGCCTTCAGAGTGAACTACAAAGGAAATCGCGTAAAAAAGGCGCTTCCTGCCAATTTAAGAAAGACCATTCTGGATGAAATGCTGCGCTTTTATTCAATTACAGATCCTGTAATGAAAGGTGTTCGAGACTGCATTAATGGCGTTTTGCGCCATGCAAGGAATCAGCCATGGACGGACAATGTGGTGGACTTTCTGGTTTAATCACGGGAACTGTAAGACAATACTGTACTCTTGTAATGAACTGTGCTGTACATGTTTTGACCTGCTGAACTTAAATAAAGGAGAGGTTTTGACCTGCTGTACTGTATTTAACTTACTGTTTTAATTTGCTGTACACACACACAGGACCTGCACAATTCCAGTCCCCGAGGGCCGCAAACAGGCACGTTTTTCAAGGTTGTCCTGAAAACCGGGCCTGTTTGCTGCCCTCGAGGACTGTAGTGGTGCAGGCCTGACTGACTGTTTTGCAAACCACGAGACTTTTAATATATACCATGCCATGACGTCTACCATGGAATAAAGGATTTTTATAGCGGTATCTAGCCCCCTTCTTGCTGCAATTGCTGTGCTCCGTTCTTTCCGTGAGGATATCTTGTTGCTGTTTTGCAAACCATCCCACTGTACTGTTTCTTTAATAAAGGAGATGTTGCGTTTTGTATGAGCCAGAGCCCCTTGGGGCTCGCCCCCCCGCCTCACCGGGTAAGTAAAAAAACGATAAGAGTAGTGGTATTTCACCGGTGGCACCCCACGGACGGGGGCCTCCCACTTATCCTACACCTCTCATGTCTCTTCACAGTTGCAGACTAGAGTCAAGCTCAACAGGGTCTTCTTTCCCCGCTGATTCCGCCAAGCCCGTTCCCTTGGCTGTGGTTTCGCTAGATAGTAGGTAGGGACAGTGGGAATCTCGTTCATCCATTCATGCGCGTCACTAATTAGATGACGAGGCATTTGGCTATATTTGTACCAGACATCTCTGGCTCATTCTGGGTTATTATTGAGGCTGCCCATCAGCTGTGTCATATACAGGTTGTCGGAATAATGGCTCTCGAGCAGTAAAGTTTACAACAACCGTATTATAATAATATAGTATGTAACATGACATCGGGCTATTATCAGCTCATTGCATGTGTGTATTACTATTAGTGTTAAGGTACCTGACAATGGGTAGTATCACGAACTACGACAAGTCCGTAATGTCCCGCGAAACATAACTTATACCCTGTTAAGTTATGTGCCAATACTGTGTGTGACTATCTCTGTTTATAATGATAATATATCATATGTGTATATGCGGCTTATCACAAAATCTAAATAGTGCATGTGATTCTACCGCTTAGAGTAGTCTATGAGAAGTGACTATCCTAGTCATTCCCGATTATTTACAAGGGGATCTTGGTCCCTATTGGTGATTCATATATATGTTAATAAATAATAATAAATTATAGGGGGTGAAGACATGAAATGATGGATGGAATAGGATGATAGATGTCTGAAATGGGTTAAAGTGCGACTCTTATAATTATGTGGCTTTGATGGGCACAATTACCATCTTAAGCATCCATAAATATCTGGATTACTTTTAGGGTATCAAGAATGACAGTGTTGCAGATTTTTCTTGATATCTGGCTCTTTTTAGTCACTCCTATTTTGTGCAGGAGGACATTATTGGACCTTGGCCATACTCCCCTGCAGCCGACTACTAGACCGTAGAATTCTAGATCATCACATTTGGTCATTAGTTTTATTTCTTTACTGAGATGCTGGTACTTGCTCGTTTTTTCTGCATTTGCATATTCAAGCGATTTGTTGTTGCTCTCATATCTGATTGTGACGTCAATTAGAAGGGTTTGGTTTCCTTTTGTTAGAATTATGTCT